>NC_086353.1:2252774-2485274 GCF_036324505.1 Eleginops maclovinus
CATCTTTTAAAACGGTATTGTGACTCAAAAATAGTAAAGAGTCTTACTCTAAAGTCTTCTATCAATAAGCTAAGTGTTCAAATCTAAATGTTCCAAAGTAACAAATACACTATAGTGCAAAAGCAATCCGTTACAGATCTAACAACAGAGGGTAAATATCATACAGATTAATAAGTGTTCCCTGATGAAGTCACACTGTGTTCATTGAATATTAGTTTAGAGAGTATGAATAAAAACACAGCTTGGGATTTTAATTCCCGGTATTTGAAAAACTATTAGCAGTAGAGAGCATGCCGCTGCTCCCATAGCGTGAAGCCAGTATAAATGTTATCTCAGGAACATCCCAACAGCGTGTCAACAATCACCCCCCCCACACACACACACCCAGCCCCCTCACGACCGGGCAGGTTAGCAAACATGTACGCTGGCATCCCCAGCTGTTTGTTTGGCCGTGTCGACAGTAATGTACGACTCATTTGATCCAAGGAAAAAAGGGACGAATCACGATTTTAATTAACAGCCGTGCCTCTTCCTCGCGGCGTCCCTCCGGCAGCTGGACAAACAGATTTTCGGTAAACATGGAGTCCGGGACGTGTGTTTGCCCGCTATGCGTCCTGCTGGGCTTCAGCACCGTGCACGGCTGCCTCGTGCAAACACAAGCAGGGATTTACCAGGTTAGGACAAACTAATCTTTAGGCCATGTTTAGGCAATCTCTGCTGCTTATTCGGGAGAAAGGACACCCCTCTCCGAACAGCTGTTCTGGATGTCTTATTATCCTGCCAGTCTCTCCCCAGGGGGCCCGAGCCTTTATTCCCCATCTTTGTAGAGACAAAGTGACTCGGCTTTTTGGCTTCTTATTTCTCCAGAAGGCCCCTGACAGAAACACTTTGTCTACTCCGGGGATCGACTCACTTTTCCTGACGAGTCCGCGCTTCAGAGGACTTCAAAGTATCCTCTCGAGTTCTCCTGAGGAAGCAGCGCCTCTGAAGTAAACATGTTCAGAAAAACTGACAACTGTATGAAGGTTACTGGATACTGCTTGGTATCATTGGTGGAAAACAAGACCTGATTTGTACGTAACATAACAATTCAAGTGGCAACATACCCTTTTCTGGCTTAGACTTATCATTATGAAGTACATGTGGATAGGTTTGGATTGGTTTCCCTGGAGACATAACTTTATTATGCAATTCTGTGACAATATTGTGGGAAATGAAGGCTGGATTTGCTTCACAAAGGCATGGAAACCAAAATGTAGTGTGTCCTTTGCAGTGTTGTCTAACGAAATTGCTAGCACAAGTCGCTTGAAGTCACCAGATGACGTGTAAATTGGCGACGTCATGGATGGATGGATGGATGGATGGATGGATGGATGGATGGATGGATGGATGGATGGATGGATGGATGGATGGATGGATGGATTGATATATGGATGGATGGATGGATGGATGGATGGATGGATGGATGGATGGATGGATGGATGTTGGATGGATGGATGGATGGATGGATGGATGGATGGATGATGGATGGATGGATGGATGGATGGATTGATATGGATGGATGGATGGATGGATGGATGGATGATGGATGGATGGATGGATGGATGGATTGATATATGGATGGATGGATGATGGATGGATGGATGGATGGATGGATGGATGATGGATGGATGGATGGATGGATGGATTGATATATGGATGGATGGATGGATGGATGGATGGATGGATGGATGGATGGATGGATGGATGGATGGATGGATGTTGGATGGATGGATGGATGGATGGATGATGGATGGATGGATGGATGGATGGATGGATTGATATATGGATGGATGGATGGATGGATGGATGGATGGATGGATGGATGGATGGATGGATGGATGTTGGATGGATGGATGGATGGATGGATGATGGATGGATGGATGGATGGATGGATGGATTGATATATGGATGGATGATAGATGGATCTTTATTGATCCCGATTTGGGATTTTTTTTGCGTTGCAGCAACATAAAGACAAGACATTGTACGGAAAAAAGTAAAAAACATACATGTTGGACTAAAAAAGTACACAAAATATAAACAAAAACTAAATATAAAGCAGGATATTATATACACATTAGGTGTGTAAGGTATGAAAAGTCCAGTTATCACAGAGAAGCCATGGAGCAGAGAGTTATCGGTCAGCCAGAGGTGAGTTGTTATAAAGCGTTATTTCAGGAGGCAGGAATGTTCTCCTGTGTCTGTTTCTATCTCATCCTACATTATTGGGCATCGAGCTTTGGTCCTTGTGTCGTCCATCATGCTCTCATAGCGAGCAAGTGGTTGCACATGCTCCAGCTTCGTTCCAAACTCCGGAACAGTTGGATGCATTTGCATAAAGTTGAATAAAAATGTACGTTTTATCGGCTTATTTTAAGACTTCGATCCCATGATTATATCTGTTGGCAAGCTCACCGAGTCCTTTTCAAATTTACAGACAAAACACTTACAGTTATAAAACAGGCTAACGGTGCCAACAGGGACAGTTAGCCAGCTTTATAATCCCAGAACGTCAACAACCGCTCCGTCCCAGCTGTGTGCGTCCCTTTGAAGTGTCTCTGTACCATTGTGTTTTCAGCTCCTTGCAGCTTTTAGTCAACGCTGTGCATGTTTCCTCAAGTTGGGGAAGATGTTTCTTTATTTGCATGCGTTTTGGCACATTTATATTTGCATCGTTTCTGAAGCTGCAGAGCGTTTCTCCTAATGGAAGTGTGTGACAAAATCCTCCGTTACCCCCATTTATAAAAATCGTCTTTATAACTAAACAAAGCGAGCCGAATGCCGTTGAACTCCTGGCAAACAGCGTAACCACACCAAACTGGCGAGAGACAAGTGACTCATAATAATAATGACCCACTTTTGCTGCGGCCTGCTTATGTACACACACTTCATTACAGTGAGTGGCTGAATGACTGACATGCCATTCCTAAACCCTGCAGAGGAGACAACATATATTGGAATCCAACTGAATCCAACATTCAACATTTGAACATTGCAGAAAATGTGAATGACAGGAAGGTTTTTAGTTTTACTTTAGGTTTCTATGTCCTCATCTGTCCTTGTCCGTGCATCGGTTCAGTTAAGAAGAAGAAGGAGAAGGAGAAGGAGAAGAAGAAGACTGGAAGACGACAAAACTGGGTAAAAAGCCAAATGATGATTTATGATTTTGTACACTTCCAGCATCTCTGTGTGTATAGTTTCATATGGAAATCCCTTTAGCACGGCGGGTAAATAGATTACGATACAGTGAGGGATTAGGGACTGCCTCGCCGCTGGCCCACTAATCCCGAGCACAGACTGTCAACAGCCCTGACATGTCCGGGACTCCTTCTGCACAAAATGGCTCCTCGGCTGTTTAAGAAGCCAATCTAGAGACACACACACCACCACCACCACCACCACCACCACCACCACCATCTCCTCCTCCAACATGAATATTCCTATCAGGGCTGTCAGCGTCGTGGAAAAGACAATGACGTTTGTCTTCAAAGGAAGGAGATTAGATGCAGCACGAGACAAAACGAGACTCTTTGAAGTGATTTCGGTTCACATTCCTGAAACTTTTTTGGGGCGTAGGGGGAAAGAGAAGTTTGTGCGTTTTCCCGAAACTTCTGTCAGACTTTTATTTTACAAAACAATCGTCTGAGCGACTCCCGTTAGCTCGTTCTCATCCAGGGCCTTTAGTTTCACAAGCAGACACACATTGTAGTTTTTAGGATTTTACCAACGTGAAAGTTCATACCGATAGATTTGTAGTCAGATTTTTGCTGATGTCTTCTTTTTCTACACTAAAGAAACTGAAACATGTCCTTTAATTAAATGAAGTATGTCAACAGATTTCACATTACTGTATTAGTTAGTTGAAACCAATAATATTAAGGTCAGCCGATTCAAATTTAATATAATTGCTTTCAACTAACCTTGTGAAACCTGCTGACATAATAAATGTAAGTCAACCTTTCAGTTTTTTCAGAGCATTTGGTGTCTTGATTTTACGGTGTTAAGTCAGAAATCAAGTTTGTAGTGTTTCCTGTAGAATCAGGGTTGCAGATCTGGCAGATTCATTGCATAAAATGTGAAAAACGTTAAACAGTCTAACTAACTTCTTGTTATTTGTGCTAGTGACGAATTGATGTTTTGTTCTGTTCTCGTCTCAGTGAATCTAATATGGTATCATGTTGTAATTGGTACCACTTTTCATTAAAACTACCCTTTATAGGGACATTCCTGCTTAATGCAACCTTTGGTTTATGAATACTTGCATTAATTAGGTTGTGAACACTTTATAAATTCAAGTTTTATAAGACGAGAGATCAACAGGGCCACTGGGACCGGTTGCTTGCCAAATAGTGAGCCCACATTTATCTGGACGGCTAAGCCTGATATTGGATGCTTAGTTTACTTCGTCTTCTTCATCATAAGGGGAAAATCAACTCAGTGAACAACAGATACCAAGGATGCTGGCTGATGAAGAAGAGGAAGGAAGCTTGGTATCTAATATAAGGCTTAGTCATTTTGCCAAATAGTGAACCTGTGTTGACACTATGTTAGAACTGGTTTATAAATGGGTTCTCAATGATTAATCAAGTGTTTACAACCTTATTTATAACCTAATTAATAACCTAAGTATAAACCCTTTATGAACCCTTTATAAGGGTAGTCTTATTGTAAAGTGGTAAGCCATTTAGACAATAATTAACAGCTGCACGTTTTAATTATGTTAGAAACAATTAACAATGACTTTAGTTTCCTGTTGCAGTTCATGTTTGGTAATTTATTTGCTGTGGTGGAAAGCGATCAAATCTGTGCTGTACTAATGTATTTATACTTTAGGCTACATTATAATTATACTTCACGACATTTGAGAGTCAAACATTATACTTTTTACGTAACTACGTCTATGGTATGCACTTTTCCTTGCAGTTAACACTTAAATTCCACTTATATTTGAGTAAAAGTTGAAGTTTTTACGATTTCAAAAGTAATTGCATTATCATTATTTCTACTTTTACATCGGTAAACAATCCAGGGGCTTTTCCTACCACTATATATCTGAGAATATACTTATTTATAAACAAAATGCTAATTTCCTACAACTTATAATTCGTTGACATCATAAAACATGTCTTCCTTGCATGCATTATATTCAATTGTTTTCATTGTATTCATCCTCTCAGGGGTGGACGAAACTGATATCTGATAATGTTTGGTAACAAAAGATCAATATTTCTCCACCCTTTCAAACTAAACCGCCCTCAGGACAACAGTCAGTTCTCTGGTACCATTTAAACAGCAGATGCCTCCGTAGTGCATCCCATAAACCAGACCCCGCAGAACTGGAGTGCATCTTGTTTTTGGGTTTTCCTGCGTTTGATGTATTTTGCTTTCCAAGTGCCTCTCACTTCTGAGGCCGTGCTGGCTGAAGCGGGGCCTCTCCTTGAAACAAACGGCGATAGGGAATCTCTTTGTCGAGGCAATGCCTAAGCCTAATCTAATGATTCAGATGACTGGGGGCCGTACTTAGTCGGATAGCCACTGGCTCGCTTCAAACAAGCCGCTACGGGTGGAAGTTTCCCAAGGATTAACACTTAAAGAAGCAGCAGTTGAAAAAAAAAAGAAGAGAAAAGAGAGCCGGTGCCTTCCAGGGAATCCCCATTAAGTCGAGTCTTGGAGTGCCAGGGAGGAATGTGTTTCTGCTGAGCTGCGATCCAGGTCTATTTCAGCACTAATGGAAAAACTGGCCTCCAACGTTTGATCTGTGACTTTTTGCAAAACAATAGAAACATGCTGGTGGTTTAATTCCCTCTCTGGTGGAATCTCTCCGACTGTAGACGAGACACCGGAGGATTAATCTGCTGCTACTGTTGCACGTCACTGCAGCGTAGAGTCGGTTCAAGAAGGAGGAATTGGGTGTGAATGTAACGCTTCACTACACATTTCAAGCCAAATCTATACTTTACCCAGCCAATATTTCAAAAGTTACTTAAAGATTTGAGGTAAATACGTTCCCTATTACTTACGACATATTGCTGAGTTTTTAAAAAGCACTGTAGAGAAGTTTAAGACAGGACGTAGGAATGATTCAAGTCCTTATGCTAACTGAAAGCAACCATGTATCTCCAATTGGCAATATTTCCCAAAATTAGGATCCGTCTGAATCTAAACACGGCACCGAACCAGAACGTTCATACCGGACAAGTCTTCAAATCCCAGATAGTTTGCAATATGTCCAAGATTACACTCGTCCATCCAGTTGTTGGTTTCTACCTAGCAAGCTAGCTTACAATGAGACTGGACATTGGTGATGTAAATCTTGAGGTATGGAAGCGATTCGTTGGGAGACTGGGTTTGGAAAACGCAAAGCTTGCCCTACCAAAAAAAGAGAACAGAATCAGAGTCATTTCAACTAATTGCCCAAATCAAGTCTTCCAGAGGTCTAGGATGGATCTGTAAGGACGAAGATGGGGTTGGATGAATTGGTCAACAAAACAGGACTTCTAACGCACCAGTATACTCACTAATGCCTGTCAGAAGGAGTCCATCAGCCAACACTTTTCTAAAGTCAGTCTTTCTGTAACTTTCCAAAACAGACAATCCAACATTCAGACCCTCTTGACTTTGTGATGAGTCAGCTTTTGGAGGTCAGAAAGGGAGTGGGCTATGAATGTCTACCTCGGAGAGACATATCACAAAACAGCTTTCTCCCCCTTCCAGTGTGGACATTAGGAACATCTCTAAATCTATTTCACTTCAGATGTTTTTGCTTCAGACAACACTTCTTAAGAACTATTTCTGATCAAGCACTTTAACCCTTACCAAAGACCACAGTTTGTTCCCTCTTTCAGACCAACATTTAACTTGTTTCCTCAACAAATACCACGACCCCTTACCTTAATGTACAATCCTTCCTGACATCATCACACGATAAAACTGATTTGTTGTCCAACGTAAATTATTCAACGGTTTTGGAAGGAGAGCAGTTATAAACAACACATTTAGCTGTTCAATTTGAGGTACTTTTTGGTCATTTTAAAGTCATCTTTGGACCTTAACAAAGTCCTTTATAAAGGGTTATGTAATAATGTAGAAACAGCATAGAAAAAGGAAAAGAATAGAAGTCAAAAAGCCTGCTGTTACACGAACGAAACACTGCAAAAACAATTAAAGGGTTTCTGTTGTTTTATATCAATCTTACAGCCTTAGGGAAGCTGTTTTCTACCACATATCTGTGTGTGTGTGTGTGTGTGTGTGTGTGTGTGTGTGTGTGTGTGTGTGTGTGTGTGTGTGTGTGTGTGTGTGTGTGTGCGTGCTCCCTCACATTTTAAATGACATCATCCGAACACGACACGTTAAGGTCCAACAATCAGTTTTTTTGTCTTGCTCACAAATGCTAACGTCGTTATCCGATCACTCTGAAGGTGTTTTGCTAATTTGAGCTGGGAGAGTTTACACTTTTTGTTTGTGGTGGTTCTCTTTGTTTTCCCGGCGCTGCAGTAACGAGTCGCGGCATGTGTTTGGGTGCCGGCTGCTTGAGGTGCCCTTCGGTGCTGCTGTCACCGCTTTGACTGACAGGCCTGTGCAACTCAAGAAACCCGGGATTAAAGTTAGCCGAGCGTAAACAAACACTGGCATTTTAAGAGCAGCAGGCGAGGAGACTCCTGGCCGACTTCAGACTCCAGGGAGGTTGTTTCACTGCTGCACCGAGGGAGACTTTTAGGTAAAAAAACTGCTGAGCTCACCTTAAATCCTAAAGGTTAGCTTTAACAGAAAGAGAGGGTCAAAGCAACAACATGTGACACTCAGCAGATGCATTTAAACCTCTATCACCTTCATCTGTTTTGGAGTTCTCCTTCTAAGAGATGTGCTGGAAAAGATCCACGATTCCCTATTTTCTCATCATCTACTGCTGCCCTTATTCAGTTATAAAACAACAACACTTTTGGCTCCTTCGTGGTTTTCCTGGTAAGACTCCACTTTTTTCCTGACTGAAAAGCACTTAACATTTCCACTTTCCAATTCCTGCAAGGTCAAAGATCACAGTTGTGGAAAGTAAAGTAAATCACGTTGTTGAAGGCCCACACTTGGGTCGTTCTGCACAGGACTATTTTTAGTAGGTGTTTTTAGTGCTTGGTTATTCTCTTTTTATTGACAGACTATTTGGGGAAATGTACCAATTGTACATAACATTCTTGGAAAGCATCATCAGCAAGTTGAGAAGATAACAATTGATGAAACATGTTGGTCGCATTAGCTAACCAAGTGTCGGGAGTCATGCAGTGAAATTAGCTAGCTATGTTAGCCATCATGTCCAGGACTCGAACTCATAGAGCATCGTCTCACAAACAAAAAACACAATCATGCTCAACATGAAAATACAGAGAAGGTTAAGAAATTAAGGGTAAAAGGAAAGGTCCTCTTACCTCTTCCAGCAGAACGGAGACCTTCCTTTCTTCTTCTTTGGTTTTTTTATGGTAGCTGCTGTTTGCATTACTGCCACCTTCTGGATGTAAGAAGCATCTCTTCACTTTACTTCAATCTTGTGTTATCAAACAACACAATCATATTTTGCACAGACAACAAGAGACTCCATTAATTGGAGCTTATTAGAAAAGCATATGTTAACTTAACCAAGTCGTGTCTTTTTGTACTGAACAGATTGCAGTTATGCCCGTAATGCTAATATTGGCATCGCTAACCAAAAAGCTGGTACTTAGTTCTTGGTGAAGTGAATGTGATGGATGGATGGATGGATGGATGATGGATCGTCGTCAGATCTGATAGCGCTCGTCTTATTCACAAATGAAACACGGGATGTGCTCTAATCTTATTTATTTAAGAGCTTTAGAGGCTCACAATGAGGGGCTTTAGTTCTAAAGCAGAGCTGAGACCTTATCATTAGCGGAGAGGGAAGGCGATTAAGAGCAAATTATAAAACAAAGAATTAAGTTCTGAGATCCAATCTAGAGGAGATCTCCGGTAAACTGAATCAATTTGGAAAAGTGGAAAACCTCACAATGAGGGAATGTTAATGCTGAGAGGAAACACATGAATACACACTCTCTCTTTCCTCCCTTTATCTTTACATGAACAGTTAGTAAAATCACTCTTTATTCAACATATAAACATTAACCTTTATCATATCTGTGAGGACCTGTTCAGATTCACAGCACCTATAACGAAGTAACCTCAAATGAAACGTGTTCATAACTTCTCACAGTCAGGAATAAACCTAGAAGCTCTTGAGTGAATACGAGGATTTCTTTATCATCTTTAGTCATAACCACACGGAGAAAGAAAAGGCATCATCAAATCTTTACACGTTTTTCTCAAATATCTAAATAACTTTGGAAATATTGGTTGGGAAATTTAGAGAAGTGTCCCATTTGTTTTCCTATTTTTGACACTACAGATCTATCTATTCATGACTATTTAAGATAAATATTTAGCTACCCAGAAATGTTCTTTATTTATGTTCATAATACTGGTGGCTTTGCTGGGAGGAAATGAGCTATCAAGGTGAAAAATGTTTAACTTTCCTCTAGATTTGGGGATTTGTGGATCTAGTGCTGCTGACTGCTTTCATTAAAAACATAATTGGGCTGGGTTTTTTGGTTAGTTGATTTTAAAACACCGTACTGATCCTTGGTAGTTTCTCGAATGTTTCCTTAAGCTTTAGGGTTGGAAGATCTGATATCCTTTATTAGTCCCACATCGGAGAAATTCACTCGCAACATTCACAAGTGTTGTCAAAAGATTTGCACCTTGCTGTTTCAGGAAGGTGATTCTTCATTCATTTCATGGTTCCAGCTTTCATAATTCCTTTTAACAATGTGAATAATTGTGATGCATCGGTAATGATGGTGAGTTCTGTAGTGTCGGTTGGGGAAAACAAACACTATGAGGTTGTCACGTTGGGCTTTTGTTACTCGACTCACACCGGTTTTAACAAAAAAGAGGTTATTCAAACCAAAGATCCACTATGATGGACAAAAAACAGCATCAACACAAAATCACTCTTAAAGAGGAACACTGGGAGCATGAAAAAAACAAAAGCAAACAAATCACGACGTGGCTGGAAGCTCTGAGGCGTATTCGTGGCTTAATGACACCGGTAGAAATTCACCATGAACAAACACGAACTGGCACAGGACAAAGGGCGACGAGGACAATAAATAGGTAATGGGGAACAGGTGGAAACAATCAGGGGCGGGGCGAACAATCACAGGAGAGGGATTCTGAAACGAGAGGGAAGGTTCATTCAGAAATAAAGGGAAAAGTCACAAGACCAAAACACTTAAATAAACTTAACATCATTTCCGAGATATGACAGCTTTAGGTAACTCTGAACACATTTCTTACAATTTAAACTCTAAACCAAACAATCAATGGATTACAGGAGAAAAATAAGTCTCTAACGAAAAGAATTATTAGTTAATAGTTCAAAATCAGCCCAACCAAGGCAGGAACATGGTAAAGTGTTCACTGTGTTGTTTGAGGAAGGTGTACTCTTTTTAATTTGAAGTTAAAACTGCCTAAATGTGAAGATTTCCGGCTTTTTATTTGAAGAGTTATAAGAATTATAATATTTCAGCAATAATAATGAGTTCAGGAGTGTTAGTTGGGTAAAAAACATTGTCGAGTTGTCACGTTGGGATCTGGGTAATTGTAGAGGCATGTATCACTATTTTTACAGACCAAACTGTTCTGTAAAACTTGTATAATCTTAGGATAATAGCCCTCCTTTTATTTCTGACCAATGGAAACAAACGTAAAAATCATTATTGCAATTAGATTTGATATAGAATATAAACAAATATTATTTTAGCTCAAAAACAAACCAGCGTTTAGAAATTCCACTGTGTGTGTGTGTGTGTGTGTGTGTGTGTGTGTGTGTGTGTGTGTGTGTGTGTGTGTGTGTGTGTGTGTGTGTGTGTGTGTGTGTGTGTGTGTGTGTGTTGGAGGGGGGGTTAAGTTACTGACTAATTAAAGTAGAGGGTGACCGACTGGGTGAAACGTCAGCACCCCCCCCTCTTTCTCTTTTGTCATCTTTAAAGTGGCCGTAGGAGTGTTAATAATTTGACCCCCCCTCCCCACCCCAAATGTCTCTTAAGTGATGGGGAGGGGGGGGCTCGTTTGAAGACAGACCCTCCCCTCTAGTTTCTTGTGTCTCCCCCCTCCTCTTCCTCCACTCCCCTTTCTTCTTCTTCTGTTGTCTTCTTCTTCTTCTTCTACTTCTTCTTCTATCCTCTTTCATGCTCCGTGGCCTCGGCTCCTCCTTTTCAATCTGCTCTCACAGGGCGACCGGACTGGAACTGTTGCTGTTCCCTCAGATGTGTCCGAGGGTGAGAGGGGGGGTGAAATGGGAGAGGAGTTAAGAAGGTGTCTCCTTCTCTTCTTTCCTTTCCTATCATTTCCCTCTTTCTCCTTTCCAAACTTTCACTCTTTACTCTTTTTGTCATCTGTGCGTCTTTAATTTAGTCCTCCATCTTTTTTTCCTGTGTTACACCTGTCATTGTAGAGGGGCCAAAATACCTTGCCACTTCCAGTTCCCCTCATCTCGATGTCAACATGTTTGTAGTTAGATGCGTGAAGTAAGGTTTGTGATTCACACAAGCTGAAGAGAAGAGAGAAATATAGAAGCAATTATTTAGCAACCAATATTTCTTCATATTCAACGATCTGTTTTTATTTTCCCATGACTTCAGCAATTTCTTAAAACTGCAATACCGGGTAAATATTTTAATATTATCATGTTTCTATTTTTGTACGAATTTTTCCCTTTTTACCTTCATTTTTAAAACTTAGTAATAAAAACTGAAATCCTGTGAAAGACAATTAGTTATTTTTGTATTTCTTCCTTTCTTTCCTTATTCTCTTCCTCCCTTGCTTCCTTGCTTCCTTCTCTCCAGACGGTGATGTATTTTGCTCCGCAGGCTGCAGGCGGTGCAGCAGCAGCAGTCGTCTGCTCACTGGCTGCCAAAACTGGAATTAAGTCTGTTGCCAGGTTGGATAAGGAATTGGATTCTCTTCCTCTTCTGTTATCCCTCTGGACCAGATCCTGTTTCCCCCCAAGGGTTGTGTGTATGGGGATGGTGTGTGGAGCTGGGGTTGTGTGTGTGTGTGTGGGGGTGTCGGGGGGTTAGATCTCTGCCAGGTCACAGTCACCGGAGCACCTCATCGCACCCACATCAGGCCACACCTGTGCCCCCCTCCCCCTAAAAAACAGGCCTGTGTCTGGGCAGCAGCTGCAGCCGGACGGGGGTCTCCGGCCCGGGCCGAGGCCTTCTCCACGCCACGCCGGATTATTTCTCTTCCCAGGATGCAACACCTGGCCGGGCCTCCACCCAGCTGGACGGGCACGCTGCTGACGGATATCAATAGAGGCTTTGCAGTTTCATCAGATCTCCTAGCAACCGCGGACGGAGGAGCTCGCTGTGTGGAAATAATATGCTGTGTGCAATGCATCCTGGGTAAAGGGAATCAGAGATAGTGCTACATGACTGGTGTTTTGTGCAGCTGGTTTTTGGATCACAGGAATAAGAGACTTAATGCCAAGCGTCTGTATCTGACGGGAGGGAGACCAGGCTGACTCTCAGTGCCATCAGCAGCCTGACATGTTTGGCATTGAGTGAAATATCTAGAAAATGATGCGATGTATTGGAATGAAATTCGGTGCAGATATTCATGGTGCCAAAAGGACGAATTTCAATCATTTCTGTGACCTCATTACTTTTTTTTAAAGCCCCATCAGGACGCCAAAGCTTGCTCATATGATGTCAAATGTCTCAACATCTACTGCGCTGTTTACAACAAAATGTGGTTTCATGTTGATCAGTTATAATATATGATAATCCTTGTGTGTTGCCATCAAGACAAAGACACTCTCTTCCCAAGCGTCTGTTTTTGAACTGACATTTGGTGCAACCAGGAGCCTGAAATATTTGGATTTCAGTGAAATTTCTCAAACATTATTTGATGTATTGGAACGAAAATTGGTGCGGATATTCATGGCCCCTAAACGAAGAATCTCAGTCATTTTGGTGACCTTGTGACCAGTAGGTCAAAGTTTCCTCAAGTTCTGTGAAATTTTTCAAAATCGAATGGATAGTTTAGTATGAAAGTTGGTTTAGTCAACGTTGTTTGAAGTTGCTCAGTTACGTAATATAACTTAACATGACTTGAAATCCTTTGCGTTGGCATCAGGACAAAGACGTCCACTTCCCAATCTGTATTTGAGGCCCTTGTGATGAGACCACCCTGCCGGACATTTAGTGTCAGGAGCAGCTTGACATTTTTGGGCTCTTAGTGAAATATCTTGACAACAATTCGATGGATTGGGAAGAAATTTGGTGCAGATATTGAAAGCCCCTAAAGGATGTATCTCAACCAATTTTGGGGGTCTCATGACATTTATCAAGGCTCCAGCAGGAGGTCAAATTTTTCTAATATTCTGGGAAATATCTCAACATCTACTGGATATACCAACTTGACATTTTTGGCCTTTAGTGAAATATCTTTGCAACAATTCAATGGATTGGAATGAAATTTGGTACAGACATTGATGGCACCTAAAGGATGTATGTTTTCGTGACGTTATGACATTTCTTGAAGTCCCACCAGCAGGTCAAAGTTTTCTAATATTCGGTGAACTATCTTAACATCTTTTAGATGGTTTGGCCCAAAGTTTGTCTAAGTTAATTTGTAACACCTTGCTCGATTACAAAATGTGCCCACTTCCCAAGAGTCTGTATTTGACGCCATTGTAGTGAGACAAGGCTGCCATTTCAGATTGTTAGAGCCAGTAGTAATACCAGTAGCCTCACCTTTTGGGTTTTTAGTTAAGTATCTAGGAAACAATTCAATGAAATGTGGTTAAGATATTCATGCTGCCCAAAGGACGAATCCTGAATCGCACTAAATTTCCTCTAGACATTCATGTTTCTAAAAGATGCATGTCCATGAAGTGCAGTTAAAAGGTTTTGTTTTGAGTTAAGTGTTGGATGCATTTCTTTGAAAGTTGGTTGACACATTCATGGCCCCCTGAGTATGAATCTTAATAACTATTGTGGTCTTCTGCCTTTCCTGTGCGCCATCATCAGGTCACAAATACAAAACTTCTTGTCAAGCCAACATCCCCCTCAGCCTCAGCTGTGAGCTACATTGTTTATAGAATAATAGAATTCACCAAATCTTAGCATGCTTACCAGCTAAACCAACATGGTGAATGTGATGGAACCTTGGAGATGAGACTCAGAGAGACACTGGGAGAGCTGGAACTTGATGGAAAACACTGAAGGTTTATTATGAAGATACCGCCCGGAGGATTGACAAGACATTTGCTGCAGCCACGAGTTGACACAGTGGTTGACCGACCAATTCTGAAGATCTCTTCTGTAGTCTGAGGTTTTAACCAGTTCAGAGTGTATAATCAACATTCCTCATCAGCAAGCATGGCCGTAGCCACATTAGAGGTAAGGGAGGTCCGGACCTCGCTTATTTCATCCGAGGTTTTTTTTTTTTTTTTTTTTTTTTGAACGTCAAAAATGCCCAACTGAATCAAACATTAAAAACCTCTCATTAAACCTCTGTGAAACGTGCTTTGCAGATTGTGGTTAACATCCATGGGCTTTGTTTTCGGCTTCCTGTGTGCACTTTCGGCTTTTTGCGTTTACGTGTGCAGAACTAAGAAAAAAAATAACACAAAGCGCGCGTGCGACGCGAGGATAAGAATGTTCAGCCGACGACAGACTGATGGGCCTGGCGATGATGCATGTGCATCAGAAAGTGGAAGTGGACTGGGAGAATATCCTTCGACGGTGGGATGCCTCTGGTCATAGGAGGATTCAGCTTGCATTTGATTAAAAAGTTGATTGTTGAGATTTTAGGTGATGCCATTTGTACTTTTAGGGGCTGTAATTTGCAATGATTTATTTCTACTTGAATATTATTTTTATTTTGGAATCATTCATCATTCAGTTCATCAAGTTCAAAGTTACCCCCTATATTCTTTAAAAACATGGTGGTGTACTATTGCTATAAAAAAAAAATGTAAATATAGTACAGTACATTTTTTGGGGGGAAAATGCTGGTTTATACAATTAAAAGACATTTAAACAATAAAACTCTTGTGTGACTTGTAATTTAATAAATACATAAAATATATATATATATTATACATATACATAAATGTATATCTAAAAAACAATATAATTTAAAATATTTATATATATTTTTTTTTTAAATCGCCACGCGCGCATCATGGACCTCACTTATTCCAAAATGCTGGCTATGGCCCTGTCAGCAAGACTAAACAAATATGGATCCTAAATCTAACTAGAGCTGTCACACATGGAAAATAACGTGCACCAAGGAACCTATGTTCCAGATAAAAAGGGCTTCTAGACGTCCCTGAACAATAAACTATCTCATGGCAGCTTGTGGTCGGTCTTAGACTGGCATCACCAATGTGCCCAAGCTGCCCCTCCTTAAGGGAGATTACAGCAACCCCAAGGCCGAAAGAACTATGCCATGGGAATGCAGACAGAGGAAGGAGAACATCATGAAAAATGTTAACTGCCTAAGCCAAAAATTCCTTGACAGTGAATATGGTAAACTTTGAACCTGTGAAACATCCACATTTGTGTGTGATAGCATGCTAATTTGAGCCTTTAGCTAAGGTTTGCCAGGTCTAAATACAACCTGTTAAAATAAGTGAATGAATCTGTGTTCAGGTACCAAACTCTGACATCCTCCAGTAGGACTTCCCTAACGACACAGCTGCAGGGTGTATATTTATTGAAGTCATTTAAAGAGTTAAAGATTTGCAGAATTCAGATGACTCGTTGGGGAAAATCAATGATTGTAATTTTCTCTCGGCTCTTTCGGTTAAAGCATTAGAGGAGTCCCTTAAGGGGGTTGTTGGGTTGGGGGGGTTGGCTTGTGTAATGGACTACCGGACCTCAAAATACATCTTGTCTTCTACTTTTCCATTAAAATAATTTCCCCATTCTCCCAACAATGATTTGGAATTTAAAGTCCTCTATAATTGGGCCTATATTTTCCCGGGCCTGCCACGGCTCTGCTTATCAGCGAGGGGTAAGAATTAAGACCACATAGGGAACCAAATAACATTTTTTAAAAGCTGGGAGACTTAAGTAGAAAATTGGCTTAGCATGCAGATAGCAAAGTCAACAATGGGAACATATATCCCAGCTCGGAGTGATTGAAGTCGCTGTCTCTCTGAATAACAAAGTGTTTGATTTCCACCACGGCTCTTACATAAACTGCTAACTTGATTTCACACCCCAGATCTGAGGGTGACAACAAACACTTTAATTAGAGGAAGATGATGCAGGGGAGAAGAAGAAGGGGGGGAAAGGTGATAGACGGTAACAAATCCTCAGCACACTCCAGACAGCCTTAATATACAGCCAGCAAAGCGAAATATAATAATTTTTCATATCGTATTATTTTTGTTCTCATTCTCCAGCTTGGAATTGTGAATATTTTTGCATAGCTAATAGCGCGGCTGCTATCTCGTCCAAACCTACGTGGTTCATTTGCATTATGGAGGGTTTTTAGGGTGGTTACAGCGTCCGAAGGGGGGGTTGTATGTGCCATAATTAGGCCTTTGTGGTGGGGATTCGGACCCGACATTGTACCTGCCGCAGAGTGGCACCTTGTAGGCCCTTTGAACCTGAGCCCCTCCACACGGCCAGATTAGCTCCTTTCACTAAGTAGTTGTTTTTACGCTGATAAAACAGAAGAAAGAGAAAAGGGAATGAGAAACAGCGACACAATAAAGCACTTGATCCTGCGGACGTTATTAAGCGATAGCTGAGCTGATAAACGCCGTCCAATGAACGTGCCAATCAAGGCCTCCACCTTTCTCTGCGGCCCCAGAACCAAACACCACCTCCGCGCTCAGTTTGGGCTTTATTGGTCAGCAAATAATCAAAGCTTTTTTTTTTTCAGAGGGGATTAGAAAGGCGAAGCTTAGCCCGCTGGACCAGACACTAGCGGGGAGGCCAGGGGGTCTCCTTATCAGGGCCTGGCTGCTGGAGGCAGCTCCGCTACAGGACAGATTGCTTTCACTGTCGCCTGTCTGCGGGTGGAGAACAAAGACGCTCCGACGCCGCCGCCATAATGCCCCGGCTCTATGTATTCATTAGGATGAGCAGTGAGATCATACATTGCCCCCGCCTCCCCGGGCCTCCATCCTTTCTTCTTCTCCTCTTTTCATCTATCAATCTGGCCTCCATTAAACAGGGTTAATTTCTTGCTCGTAACCTGTTCTCTGTGATTGTGCTGGTTGTGAGGATATGTGAACAGATACAGGGAGTGTGTGTGAGACTCTCTCTGTGTGTTATAGTATGCTGATGAGGATGAGTTCTGCATCCTTACAGACTCCATCTGTGACGTATGTTGAATTAAACTTGCTAAAAGAGGCTATTTTTTATTAAATAAAGGCTGCTGAAAGTTTGTCTCCCGAGATATCCCATTGTTTGTTTGGGTTTCACTGTTGAGAATTATCATTGATTGCACAAACACACATTTCCTGATGTCTCTCATGAGATACGTGTTTACATTTAAAATATTAAACAAAAATGCAGATAAAGGATGAAGAATTGTGTTTCCCATCATAAGTCATGAAACTGACGCGATGAACGTCAATATAAACACCAGGCAAAGAACTCAAAACCCTCAGTAGCAGATGACACGCAGATTCACAAGCTGAAGCTGTGTGTGTGTGTGTGTGTGTGTGTGTGTGTGTGTGTGTGTGTGTGTGTGTGTGTGTGTGTGTGTGTGTGTGTGTTTGTGTGTGCACCTTTGTCTCAGTGCTGTGTCTTTATGTAACACAGTTTTTGTACAGTAAGAGCTGAAAGGACTTCTTTGTAAACAGCAGGACTGTAAATGCTCTCGCTGGCGGCCATGTTGTTTCTCCCCTGACATCTAACCCCAATTTGCGTCACACTAATTCCAAGTTTTAAGTTTCACCTCTTTCTTTCTCTCTCTCCCTCTCTCTCTCTTATCTCTTATTTCTCCTCGTGAGTCCTTTACTCTCGCTTCTTTCTCCCTCTGTGTTTTAGCGCCTTGGGGCTTTGGCTCGATTATTGGTGGAGAGAGAAGAAAGACAAAAATAAAAGCGGCATAAAGAAGCGCGCAGCCCGAGGAGGTGACGTGGCGTTTGGCGGACAAAGCGGCGCCAGGTCTCCATCGCAGACACACACCGCCTCAATCCAGCAGACTTCCTCAGATTCCCAGAGAGCTGACTGGGACATGTTGGGGAAGGTAACCGCCATTTGACCCACGCTGAAGTGTCATGGCCGACTTGTGTTTTTGGACTAGAGCTGCTGATTAAGATCTTCTGCAGGACATGTTGCAATGTTTATTATTCTCTCCTCAAAGTCCTTCCTGTCAGGGTGTTTTAGAACTCATGGAGAAAAATCAAATGTCAAGTTCATGAAAGTGGCTAGGACTCTTTACCTGGTTTCTGTTACTTCAGACACATTATTATTTTTTTAACTAACATGTGTTTGCACTACTGCAATTTGCCAATTGTATGCATACTCATGCTCAAAAGGGCATACTTTTACTTCAAGTTATATGCTAGTACTTATATGTTAGAGTGCAGTGTGTTTTATATATATATAAACAACATTTAGTATCAATGTCTTTCCATCTCTCTACCTCTCTGTTGATTTCCTTCTTTTATTATTTTTGCAGCAGTCCAAGGAGTTTCCATTCATCGTTTTAGCTTTTAGTGCTGAGGTTTGATTGGCTGACGTAAACAGATCAATGATCAAAATGTAATAACGCTATCTGAATTAAATCATATAAGGAAAAATATTGCTCTGTTTTTCGTAAAAGGAGTGAACTGAGTTTTTAATTTACTATTAAATGTAGTAACAGTAATAACATGTTACCAGGCGTGTGCTCGTTGCAGCATTCGGCCCTCAGTGCCACCAGAGCCTGCTGAGGTGAAGCACATCTGCATCTTAATTTTTAGCGTTTATAATAAAATATTTAAGATTTTGAAAGTTGCATATATGTTCTGAGTTCTTTTTCGGGTTTACAGCGTTTATGATCCATCTGTATGAGGCGTTTTATTCTGAATGTATAGGGGAAAATCCACGTGATGCTCTATGTAAAAACAACTGGTTTTCCTTGATTGACTTTATTAAATCTGATTCTCCCAGTCCAGTCCACACTGGTGTTGTGGATGACAGATGTCTTGTCGGTGCACGTGCCTGGAATGTGTATTTCCAGCTGACAGATGGTTGAACTCTCTCTGCTTCTTCTTCGTCTTGTGTGTGCAGACTCGTCGATGACGGAGGACGAGAGCACATCTGTCGATGCCCTCGTCAGGACCAAGAGGTAAATCCAACATGGCCGCAGGACTCGCAGCCGGGCAAGAGGTGACACGACGGGCGTGGGCGTGTCGGGACGCATGTGAGATGACGAAAAAAAAAAGGTCACACAGACAGACTAGACGCGCTTCGGGCCTCCTGTCCCCGAGGACGAGGGCAGAGTTGAAGGGTGTAAAAGTTCATCAGCGCCAGAAAAGAAAGGTGGGCGAGGCAGTCATGCAAAAATCTGACATGTGGACAGGACGGGAGATGAGGGTAGGATTAGCCCGGGCTAAAGTGACAGAGGACAAATAATAGGCGGAACAGAAGTGAGTGTTTTCACAGCGTAAACTGAGAAGGTTTATGTTTCATTCGGGTTGAGTAATCGCTTCCAGCTGCTGAGTCTTCAGCGTTTATGAACGATTTTTAAGTTGACATATTGTACACCAAAGATGTTCTCTTTTTTTTGGGGTGAAATTGTCCCAGGGCTCAAGTTGTGGTCGGTTATTTTCATTCAACAAAGCGCTTTTTGTAGCTGTAGGCAAGTCACAAAGGGTTTAAGTGTACGTCTTAAGCCCAATGTACACCTTGTTTGCTGCCTATCAGAAAATATGAAACAGATTACACCATCGAGAGTATCCTGACTGGCTGCATCACCGCCTGGTATGGCAGTTGCACCGCCCTCAACCGTAAGACTCTACAGAGGGTGGTGAAAACTGCTCAGCACATCACCAGGACGGAGTTGCCATCCATGGAGGACCTCTACACCCAGCGGTGTAGGAAGAAGGCCGGTAGGATATTAAAGGACCCCCATCACCCCAGCAACAATCTGTTCTGTCTGCTGCCGTCTGGCAGACGGTACCGCAGCATCCGGACCAAGACCACCAGACTCAGAGACAGTTTTATACCACAGGCTATAAGACTACTGAACTCCTGAGCTGTGTGGGTGTCTACTCACATCTGTTTATAGTACACACATACATATATATTATACACATCTGCCATACATATCTGTTTATAGTACACATATCTATATATTGTACATATCTGCCATATACATCTGTTATACATAATATATGCATCTGTCCATACCTCCTCATTCAACAGTGTAAAGTATTTAAATACTTTCAATGTATTCCACATATGTATATATTTCACATCCTCAAATCTGTATTGTTAATATTGTAAATATTCTTCTCTCTTTTTGCACTACTTTATTTATCTTTTGCACCATGTATGTTGAGTTGTTGGAGGAGCACGCGACATAAGATTTTCATTGCCAACATATACGCTGTATCTGCTGTGCATATGACAAATAAAACCTTGAAACCTTGAAACCTTGAAGATGCAAACAAAAGCATCAAACCACGGCTGCCAAAGAGTAGGGAAGTTTCCTGGACATCCATTGTCTGGTCAAAAGTTAGCCGTTTATGTCGCTGTGTAGAAGAGAAGGCACAACATGACAAACTAAAAGAGCTCTTGAAGTCTTATTTCTGATAACAAAACGGCCATCTGAATTTAGATTTAGATTATTTAAGGTAATATGACTCTATCTAAAAAATACTTTGGACTGACAGGGAGTTTTACTTTCACATCGTTCTTGTAGAAAAACGTCTTGTTGAATAAATGTTGGGAAAAAAAGAAGGTCCACATCTGGATAGTGGCTTTCTTAATTACAATTCATGAAGACAACGTGTCCAGAATGAGTGGTACTGTGATCTTCATGTACTGAATGAAATGGTACACGTCTGAAAACTGAAGTCAATTACATAGAAGTCTATGAGAAAATGTCCCTACTGCTCACTTGATTTATTGCCTCAGTTTTCCCTGATCTATTTCGTGTAAATAAATATATAGCAATAATCTGGTCGCTTAAATTCAGTGTTTGGTTACACTTAGCTCCCCTGCCTGTCTGTCAAATACTAACATGGCATCATACCAAGTGCCAAACTTATAGTTTAACCAGCACAAACCAATGGGTGCCGTCAGAGTGACTATGTCCACTTCTCCTACACGGTCTTATGTAGGGAGCCCTTATCGTAGGTGCATTTTATTCTAATCAGTCGGATTGGAGGGAAGGCGTTGAGCTGCAGCGCTGTGACCCAGACTGACACAGCGATGTGATCTGAGGTGACAGACGAAGAATTCCTCACATTCATGGTGTGTTCCTCTGAGGCCGAGCAGCTTTCATGTCTCCGAGGAAAGGAAGCACCTCCAGACGCAGGAGGACTCTCGCTCCTGCGTCTTCACCACTAACCATTAATCAGCGCACAGACAGACAACTCTGGCCCCGGACCAGCACTTTAGGGCGTTTTCTATCAGTGCCATTCCAGGCAGATGGTGGAGTAAGTGTGATTGGCAGGAGAAGTGGAAGAAGCGGCGACGGAGAGGATAGTGTTGCCAGGAAAAGAGGGGTGGGGGGATAAGAGGGTACGGTGAACAGGGGAGGGGGGTGTGACCGGTCTTAATTATCCCAAAAGGTTTCCAAGTGTTGGCACTCTGACAAGGTTTCACAGGAGCTCATAGATGAGTTTTTTGGGAGGGGTTCTGAAACCAAGGTGACGAATGTGTTTCTGCAAACAGCCCGCTTGTGTTTGTTGTCATCAGCAGATCTGACAGTCGTTCCCATGACGCACAGAAACAAAGCGAAGTAGCCAGCGGTTGCTATCAGAGCATCTGAACAGGCTCCGAGTTTTTAATCCTTGGTTTGGATGAGTTTCCCCGATCCAGTCTGCAAATCCCCGCTGGAATGCAGCCTCGCGCATGTCGCCTTCACCGAGGTACAGATCGGCTGATGCGGCCTGCAGAGCGGCCTCGTGCAGCACAGGGACAAAGCCAATCGCCCTCTGGGTCAAGGTACCGCAGGTGCAGCGTAACTGCCTGCAGAGGAACCAAAATGGCGGGTGGGTGTTGGGTTCATACGGGCGAAGGCCAGGCCTCACGTCCCTCATGCTATCGGAGTCACGCAAGGAGGACGAGATAAACGGCCATCTCAGGTGAGATCACCGACACCAGGTTGAACTGGAGGTCAAGAGAAGCTCTCACAATGCCCCTTGTTTCCACAGAACACACCACGCCACCGAGACAAACAGACGTTTCGATGCAATCGCGTTCGCTCCGCCAGTGTTGTTGTTGTGGCGCAACAAGGCAACGAAAATATTCATAATCCCCACATTGTTGGTCGGCCAGTCATAACACACAACAACGGGCTGCGGCGCCAATGGTCACAGTCGGCTCATATTGGCGAATGGATTTGTTTGTCCCTATAAGTTCAACGGAGCAGCGATGAAAGCTGCAGCTCATATCCAGCGCAGGGGTCAGGAAACTGCATTCCCCACATTCCTCCTCCGTCAACTACCTGAGCTGCTGAGAGACGGCTGTAATTACTGCCAATGCACACTCATGGGAAATATTACCATCAAACCTTTCTCTGTCAAGCATGTGTGTGTGTGTGTGTGTGTGTGTGTGTGTGTGTGTGCGTGCGTGCGTGCGTGCGTGCGTGCGTGCGTGCGTGCGTGCGTGCGTGCGTGCGTGCGTGCGTGTGTGTGTGAGTCATATCTGAGAGAATTTATGAGTGTGATTTGGGATATTTGATATGTGTGTCCTTGTTCCCTTTTGACATGCAGCAAATCTTTAAAAGTGTCATGGGCGCTAGGAGAAGTAAAACAGGCTACCACCTTTCAGGATTTCCCACGTGTGTTACAGTTTGGTGATTGAAAACCTTTCTTCCTCATTATCTTCTTACTCTGAGCAAAGAGGTCCGACATAAACGCAACATGATTTTGAAAAGTTGGAACCATTTAGATTATTTCGCTATAAATTTGTTTACTTTCTGCTTTGTCCATTTCCGTTGCAAGAGTGATTGCAGGAATGATTAATGGTTTGGAATTTGTTTTAAATTGTGCAAAAGATTATATAAAGAAATCTGCATAAGTCAGTTATTTTATTTATTTTTTAAATGTGATATCATGCGTTTGCAATCATCTGCAGGTTAACTTTATAAGAACTTGTATGCAACAAGACATGATTTGAAAGTTATCCTTCACTCTAGAAGGATTGTGGACTCGTTATGTTGGTGAGAAACAAACAACAGCCATCTCAACTTAGGTAAACTGTGTCTGCAGCTGCTAAACATGTCTCTTTTTTTTGCCTGCATGGAAAAAAATAACTGTAATCCAAGTTGTTTAACTCTGAAGTTATGTTGGCTAAGTTGGAGAAACAAGTGGTTATCAAGTTTAGTACATTTGTATTATTTTGCAGCACACCTTCAGGTGATCAGACTGAGTAAGAAATGTCCCTCAACAGAAATCAGTTAATGCTATCATTAGCAACTAACGCTACTCACTCATCACTCCCTTACTCCTCCTGGCTACAATCACAATTAGGCTTTGGACTCAGGAATTGTGGGAAACATCAACAAGTCAGAAGCATTTGTAATTATTGGCTGGATTAAAGGTGTGTATGACTGGATGTATCACTGCCTGCTCACTATTGTATTTGGCAGACGCCCCAATTTTCTAGGGCTGTTCAGAGTCTGTATTTGACATTTTAAGATATCATTTATTAATTTAAATTCATGTCTTAGATTGTGGACGCTCACTTAAGACAATTGCAAAACTTAGACACACAGGCTGGGTTTGGTTTCCTGTCAGAGGAGATTCTTATCCTGTTACAGTCTCTGCATTAGAGAGAGTCTGTCGGAGGAGGAAGTAATCATAACCTCCTCTACGTGTGTGTGTGTGTGTGTGTGTGTGTGTGTGTACATGTTTGTGTCAGGTATGTGTGTTTGTGTGTGTGGGCAGGTGAGTGCAGCAGTCATCCCCTTCCTCAGGCGTTTGTCAGTGAGTGACAGCTAAAGCGGAGGGAAGGGAGGACAGACAATACAGAGTAAGGAGAGCAGGCTCGGCCATGCCTCCCTCACCGCGCCGCCACCACCGCCGCCGCCGTGCAGCTAACGTGACATGTCAGCTTCACACCCCCGGGCTTTGTTTACGTGTCAGCTGTCAAACCTGGAGAGGGACTGAAGTGGAAAGAGGCTCTCATTAATACCAGCTGATGATTAATATTTCCAACATGCAGCTGAGTGATTTGTGAGGTAGGACGTCGTGTACGAGACACACATCAAATGGGAAACAGCTCTGACATGTCCCGCCCCCTTGGCCTTAATGTGTCAGGGCACTAGCCAATAGAAACTTGAGTGTTACATAGTGATGTCACTATGTTCAGGAAGTAAATAAAGAGTCCAATGGAGGCTTTTCAGGCATGGAGAGAGTGTGTGGGAGAGAAACGTCATTTCCAAGCTCCTCCAACAATTCAACATACAGCAAAAAATGATATATATAATAAAAAGTCCTGCATTCAAAATCTAACTCAAGTAAAAATGCAAATATCAACACAGATTAAAGTTCACGTACCAAAAGTAAAACTGCTCGTTAAGCTCATTAACCCATTTCAGCTGCTCGGTGCTCGGCAGCACGTCGGACCAATTTCCGGTGAGGGTTGGCCTCCGCCAGGGATGCACTTTGTCACAAATCCTGTTGGTGATATTCATGGACAGGATTTCGAGGCGTAGTCGTGGGGGAGGGGGTTTGCAGTTCGGTGGGCTAATTGCACCACTGCTTTTTGCAGATGATGTGGTCCTAATGGCTTCATCGGTCTGTGACTTTCAGCACTCACTGGATCGGTTCGCGGCCGAGGTTGAAGCGGCTGGGATGAGGATCAGCACCTCCAAATCTGAGGCCATGGTTCTCAGCAGGAAACCGATGGACTGTCCACTCCAGGTAGGGAATGAAGCCTTACCCCAAGTGAAGGAGTTCAAGTATCTCAGGGTCTTGTTCTCGAGTGCGGGAACAATGGAGCGTGAGATGGGCCGGAGAATCGGAGCAGCGGGAGCGGTACTGCAGTCGCTTTACCGCACCGTTGTGACGAAAAGAGAGCTGAGCCAGAAGGCAAAGTCTACCGGGCCATCTTCGTTCCTACCCTCACCTATGGTCATGAAGGATGGGTCATGACCTAAAGAACGAGATCACGGATACAAGCGGCCGAAATGGGATTTCTCCGCAGGGTGGCTGGCATCTCTCTTAGGGATAAGGTGAGAAGTTCAGTCATCCGGGAGGGACTCGGAGTAGAACCGCTGCTCCTTCGCGTTGAAAGGAGCCAGTTGAGGTGGTTCGGGCACCTAGTGAGGATGCCACCTGGGCGCCTCCCTAGGGAGGTGTTCCAGGCACGTCCAGCTGGGAAGAGACCGAGGGGTAGACCTAGGACCAGGTGGAGGGATTATATCTCTTCGCTGGCCTGGGAGCGCCTTGGAATCCCCCAGTCAGAGCTGGTTGATGTGGCCAGGGAAAGGAAAGTTTGGGGCTCTCTGCTGGAGCTGTTACCTCCGCGACCCTGACGGAAAAGCGGGAGAAGATGGAAGGATGGATGGATGGATGGATAATTATTGATATAGATGAAGAGTTCATAAATCCTGCTGCTGGATATTTTAACCTATAATGATAGGTCAAATTTATTTAATAATTGATTTATATTTAGATTATAATCTAAAAGGGAACAAGTATCGGAAATAATATTGGCTTCACAAATTGTAGTAAGGAAAAGTAA
This sequence comes from Eleginops maclovinus, assembly GCF_036324505.1. Classification (NCBI taxonomy): domain Eukaryota; kingdom Metazoa; phylum Chordata; class Actinopteri; order Perciformes; family Eleginopidae; genus Eleginops; species Eleginops maclovinus. The sequence goes on from NC_086353.1 coordinate 2,278,769, forward strand.
AGAGTAGCTTAAACTGAAAATACTTATTAACAAAAAGAAATCAGGAAAAAACATTGTGCAACAGTGTGTGTGTGTGTGTGTGTGTGTGTGTGTGTGTGTGTGTGTGTGTGTGTGTGTGTGTGTGTGTGTGTGTGTGTGTGTGTGTGTGTGTGTGTGTGTGTGTGTGTGTGTGTGTGTGTGTTTGATTTCCACGGTGCAGGATGCGTAGACTCTAATTGACCGAGTGGCTGAGTGGCTGTTATGTGGCGGGTTAGGGCCTGCTGTGAGAATCACTCAGGGCTGCCTAATCATGCATTGTGTGTGCCGGTGATGACTGCGTGAAGGAATGCCAAACTTCACCTCACGGTCAGGGGGAGTCACCGCCGGGCCTCGGGGATTCAAGCAGCGACAGGCCGCCCGGTCAGGGTCAGGGCGGCTGCAGTCACACTTCCCCTGAACCTCGTCTCGGTCGTCACGAGCGCTGTGGGGCTCCTTGTTTTACTCGCAGGTCTGTATACACGGTGCTCGACTAACTGATCAGAGCTGAGGAGTTAAAGTGGTGCAGCCTGGCGCGGTCACATGGCAGGGTTCGATTCCAGCTCAGACCACCTACGTTGGAGGAATCCTGCAGGTTTCATCAGACCATCATCAAGTCCTCCAGCAACAAGACTGGTTTCAGAGCTTTTGAGTTTACTTTGAAGCAACTTTTGATTGTTCTATTGCTAATTTTCAGTTTCATCTTTATATTTTGAGCGTCTACATGTCTCCATGCTACAAGCTCTTTATGTTTCTCATACTGCCTGTGCTGCAGCACCTCTTTTCACCCTCTGTCTGAAACCAGAGCCCAGTCTGCTCTGATTGGTTCGCTGGCCGGCTCTGTTGTGATCGGTCAGCCGCTTATAGATGTCCCGCCCCTTAGCCTATCACGTACAATGTGTGGGAGCGCCAGCCAATAGAAGCTCAAGTGTAATGTAGTGATGTCACTATGTTCCTGAAGTAAACAAACAGGGGCATTTCAGGCAGGGGGGAGTACAAAAGCATTAACATCTAAATACACACTGCCTGGCCAAAAAAAAGGTCACACTCTCTAATATCCGTTGGACCGCCTTTAGCTTTGATCACGGCACGCATTCGCTGTGGCATCGTTTCCACGAGCTTCTGCAACGTCTCAACCTTTATTTCTGTCTTGGATTAATTTTTCACCAAGATCTTGTATTGATGACGGGAGATTCGAACCACTGCGCAAAGTCTTCTCCAGCACAGCCCAAAGATTCTCAATCGGGTTCAGGTCTGGACTCTGTGGTGGCCAATCCATGTGTGAAACTGATGTCTCGTGCTCCCTGAACCACTCTTTCACAATTTGAGCCCGATGGATCCTGGCATTGTCCTCTTGGAACATGTCCGTGCCATCAGGCAAGAAAAAACCCATTGATGGAACAACCTGGTCATTCTGTATGTTCAGGTAGCAGTGTTGTGCGTGAACGAGTTCAAAAGAACGCGTTCATTGAACACGCTCATTTTTTCGTGAACGTTGAACTGAACGCAACACATTTTTCAATAAAGAACTTGAACGTGAATTAGTTCACATTATGTGTCATGAACGGCAGACATCACTGTAAATGAACGTTGGCATTTGTTTTCCATTGAAAACTGTGCAACGAGAGAGAAAGTTCCTCCCTCCTGTAGGTGCCGCTTAAATCATGTATCAACGCAGAAATAGTTTTGGCACTGTATGCGCAATGCATTGCGGGCAACGTAGTGTCCGGCTGAGAATAGTTGAGTTGAATAGTTGAAACGTACTGGCTTCCGCACGACGTTACCCATGATGAATTGCAGCAGAGCGGCTTAGGCATAGCAACGCCGAGATCGCGGAGGGCTGGAGGCTCGAGAGAGAGAGAGAGAGAGAGAGAGAGAGAGAGAGAGAGAGAGAGAGAGAGAGAGAGAGAGAGAGAGAGAGAGAGAGAGAGAGAGAGAGAGAGAGAGAGAGAGGGAGGGAGAGAGAGAGAGAGAGAGAGAGAGAGAGAGAGAGAGAGAGACCAATGACGAGAGTGAGAGAAAGCGCTGCGATTAAAAAAACAAAACAAAACAAGATGGCTAGTGGAAGTGATGGCACGGAGGCGGACTCCGATTCTCCTCACGAACATTTAAAACAATTTTACACTCTTGCAAACCAAGACCCCGACGGCAAAACTCTTTCCTTCCTGTGTAAGATGTGTCCACCTGCGCAGCAAAAACAAGTTAGGACATCGACAACGTCCTTCTCGAATTTGAAACGGCACATTGAATTAAAACATCCATCCAGTGTGAATGCAATTCAAGAGTTTTGCTCATTTCATACACACACATAGGTATATATAATATCATATATATCAAATAATATATTCATATTTCATATTATATATTCTTTATTTAATTGAATGCTAGTAGATTTCATTGCACTAAGTATAGAACTGGTCTATCTTGTCTGTATTGCTACAAGTTTCAGCACCTGTTAAGAAACCCACAATAGCAGTGTTATGAGCAAATGTCTACAATGAACAGTTTCAAAGAACGTATAGTGATTTCTAGCTCGTAGTGTGAAAAAAAGTATTTATTTGAATATCTCACGAAAAAAGTGAAATGAACTGAACTTTGAACTAGTTCAGAATTAAAATTGTGAACTTTGAACGTGAACTGTTCACTTTGAGCATGTATGAACTGAACTTGAACTAGTTCAGAAAAGCTGTGAACTGGCACAACACTGTCAGGTAGTCAGCTGACCTCATTCTTTGGGCACGTTGCTGAACCTAGACGAGACCAACTGCAGCAACCCCAGATCATAGCCCTGCCCCCACAGGCTGGTGACCTTTTCTTTGTCCGGGCAGTGTATTTAAAGAAGCAAAAGCTATAGAAGATATGCTGCAGAATAATATACTGGTTATTAGATTATACATTTTAAGGTTTTTTTCCTTCTTAATGTTGCAGCTGGTTATTGCGTTTTGTACTTGTTACACTACATATATCAATAAGTTGTATTCTACACATTGATGTTTTACAATCACAGTTGTTTCAATGAAAGGTGTATATAAGCATTTGGTGTATGGCAATTTCTGCACAGCAATTTCCCTTTAGATTAATAAAGAAAAGTCAAACTAAATCATATTTTAGTCTATGCGAAGCTGCTTGGGCCTTTCCTCTTTATGTTAAAATAAGTTTGAGTCTAAACATAAAAGCGGTTCTCCACCAGAGGAATGTCACTAAGCTGTAGGACTCAATTTGAGAAACATTTTTGCTTTGGTAAGCTTTTGGTTGACACAAACCTTTGTATCCCCAGAGAGCAGCTTCTTTCTTAAAGCTATTCCTCATGCATGCAGCGCTCTCTGCAGGCAGCAGGCAGGAGTGATACAGCTGTGTGAGTGCTCATAAACAACCAGAGGGATTTAACTCAAAGAATGATACAGTACAAACAAATGTGAGGTATTTCTGCATGCATATTCCCATGTTCTGCAACTCTTTACTTCTTATTCACTTTATTCAGAGCCAGAAATGATCCCTTTAACCAAACGTCATCTATCTGACACCTTAAGTTACTTTTTCGGATTAAAATCTATGAATTAAAAGAACATTATTGAAGATTGAAGCAATGGTTTGAATGTATGAGTCTTGTTTGGCCGTCTCATCATGTGTAAGAGGTCTTGGTTGGTGGTAAGCCTAATTTAGATCAGTTTTTAAGGGCTTCGATCAAATCTGTGTGCTGGACTGACCCTGCAGCCTGCATGAAGTCTTCCCCTCTCACTGTTTTAGACATTTGGCGCCATCATTCATTCAACCGTGTAGATTTCAGTCCTGATAGCAGCGGGTCCCCCTCATCCAGCACCCTGCCTGTATTTTCACAACCTCCAGGACTCGGTTTGTACTTCTGCTGGTCAGTAATGACAAAATAAACACACCACTACGGATCAGTCCAGCAGTAAACACTGTCAATATGCACATCTACTGCTGACATGTTTAACTATGTTCACTAGTGTCAATGCAAAGGTTTGACAGAAAGCTGACATACTTTTTCAGGTGACCTGGTACTTTTAAACTTGCAGGAATATACAGTAAATCATGGTTTAGGTCTTTTATCTGACAGATTGACCTGCAGTTATTAAACTTTAGGTGTGTTTATTTGCACTTTTCGTACAAAATAGGGAATACAAGACTTTGATATTGAGGTGTTATGAGATGTTTCAGACCTCAGTGACTTCTATTAAACTTTATAGACTTGTATTGGACTGCAGTGACTTGTATTTAACCCTAGTGACTTGTATTTGATTATATAGACTTGTATTCGACTTAATGTGCTTGCATTTGACTGTTATACACTTTGTATTGTTCTTCAGTGTCTTGTTTTTGACTGTTTATCTCAAAATGCAGGATAAAATAACTCATCTCCCTTCTGTCACTTGTGATATTATTAGAATTCCAAAACCAATTTAAGAATGCAAATGACAGCTTTAGTCTTTTATCGTCAACATCATAGAGTGCATCCAACATTTCTGAGATCAATAGTGTGTGTGTGTGTGTGTGTGTGTGTGTGTGTGTGTGTGTGTGTGTGTGTGTGTGTGTGTGTGTGTGTGTGTGTGTGTGTGTGTGTGTGTGTGTGTGTGTGTGTGTGTGTGTGTGTGTGTGTAACTGACTGCAGCAGCGCTCATTGTCCTCATGTGACCCTGACACATGCTTTTTATTTTGGGTCGCTGCAGCCAAGAATGTTCCATTCCCCTGCAGTGACGTCACTTCTGTTTGCATTATGTTATCCTGCCCTCCTCTCTATTCGTACACACCTGTGATCACACACTATTAGAGGCTTTAGCAGTCCGGTCACAGGCTATTTACGTCCTAGAAATCTTATTAAGGGACTAGACTGCAGCACTGTGTTTGTGTGTGTGTTTAGGTAGAGGGTGGAGGTGTGTGTGTGTGTGTGTGTGTGTGAGGTACCAGAAGCTGTGGAAGTCGCACTGCAGCGCGGTTTAAAGTCGCCTCTTTTTCCGCTGCCTGTCCTCCTCTCTCCCCCCACTCCCTGTCTGTTGTTCCCCCGGTACCGGGTATTTCGGCACCAGAAGACGGCCTGTTGAACGACAACCTAGCACCGGAGGGACCATGCTGACTCTCCTGACTTCCATGTATCTGGTGGTGAGGGCGGTTTCCTGGGAGGTGAGTTCAAAATCAATTCGGAGGATTTGTTGTCACATGCACGGTAGCTACAGTGAAGATATGGTAAAGGAAATCTTTAGACCCGAGCTCCTCTAACATTGCAACATACATAAATAACACATGTAAAAAAAGTGCAAGAAGAAACAGAGTAGGAATAAAAAAGTGCATCATGATGCATTACCAACGTGCAAGTCATGCAGATTAGCCTAACTGTATACATGTACAATAAAATACAATAAGAGATGGTGAGCAAATGCAGTGGTCTACATGGGAAATGTATGTTATTACAACAGCAGATTAGACTTACACATTAAGTATGCACACGGTATTAATAGTAAAATTGCAATACGTTTTTTTTAAAGTAATACAATAGCAGATGAGTACACCATGGTAGAAGAGTAGCAGTATATTTATTTAAAATTGACCATATAGAATTATAATTAAAGAGGTAAATTTATGCCAATTGTAAATAAACATTATAAACCATCCAGTCTTCCAGTGAGTATAAACATCTCTGCGTAATTCATTTGTATTTAATCATAGTTTATTTATCATACTGGTGACTTCAGGGAGGTGAAGGTGATGACTGCAGTGTCAGATCGTCCAGCAGTGGCTCAGTCAGTAGGGGCTTGGACTGGGAATCGTAGGGTCGCCGGTTCAAGTCCCCGAACAGACTTGAAATATGGAAAGTGGACTGCTACTTGGAGAGGTCCCAGTTCACCTCCTAGGCCCTGCTGTGGTGCCCTTGAGCAAGGCAGCGGACACCTCCAATCCCCCCTCCCCATTGCTCCCCGGGCGCTGCACAATAGCTGCCCACTGCTCCTAGTACTAGGATGGGTTAAATGCAGAGGACCAATTTCACTGTGTGTGCTCTGCTGTGTGCATGTATGTGACTAATAAAGAGGGCTTCATTTTATTTCAGTATAAAAACATAAAATACAATTATATGTTTTTCTGTTTCAGTTGCAGAACTTACAAATAACTTACAATAAATGACATGATTAAAAAGTTAAAGCTCAGTCTTTGCTATATGCTATCACAAATGGTAGGGGGGGGGGTCCGAGATCAGTGTTGCAGGGGCGCTGGCCCTGTTGCCCCCCTATAGCAGACCCCGGTGTTTGGTACCGTTCCTTTCAGACTTCAGGTGTGACATGGTGGCAGGAAACCCAACACTACCTGCGTGTCTGTGCATTAACCCGGCAGGTCGTGTCTCTGACCCCGTCATTATTAATTCCGCAAGAGTCGTCTTCTCCTGGAAATGTTTGGCAGAGGGCCACATTGAAGCCAACCAGAGTAAACAGCAGTACATCCGGTCTGAGCCTTCAAAATAAAAGCGCTTTATTTGAACAGGTCTGATCAATTTCAAGTTCAAGTTTCACGTCTTTATTTACTTTAGTATTTTTGGAGGGGCAGATAGAAGAAATGGATTGGAGGAATGCAACAGAGGTCCAAATATTGCACTTTGACTTACATCAAATAATAATTAATATGTTGTTCCCAGTAAGTCCCTTTCTCACTGCCTCAATTAGGTCTAAACTAAAGCAACCTTGTTTGCGCTTTTATTTTGAAAAGCTCAATTACTACTCTCCCAGGGATTTGCAGCAAATTTTCCTGCTGCTTTGCTGCAGCAGTCGTGCCTGCAGATTATCAGCACCACGGTCAGCTCCTGACAGCGGCACAGAACAGCAGCCTGTTTTAACTTCAGTCAGCTTTATGGAAACTAAGACCCAGCAAACAGAACCCAGATCCAACATGGCTGCCCGTGCCCTTGATAGAAAGACTGTAATTTAAAACCCTTTCAATGCTGAAACTCTGAAACCTACACCCTCTCTGAAAGAACATCCCTCCCTTCCACGTCCTTCACTTTCACTCTGAGCTCCGTCGGGTTGCAGTCTATTGACAATAGTATGTGGACACAGTCATATGATCGGTGTACCTGAACCACAGGCATCCATCTGTTAGTGTCTCCTGCAGGATGTTGGTGAGATGAGAGTCAGGGACAGGGGGACTTTTATTTCTGGACCTGACTTTGTGCACTGCTTTAATGTTGTGTTGTAAGGAGAAGGAGAGGGCCTTTCCCAAACTGTTTTCAGGGATTTGGAAGAACATTCTTGTACAAACATCATGGTACGATATTAAGGATCCTGTCATTGGAAGTAAGGACCCCAAACTCAAACAAACCTAGTCAAGAAGTACTATCAGTCCAGGGCATCAGACCGTTGGGCAGTCAGTGATGTATCCTTATAACTTCACTGTTCCTTGGCAACATACCCATACGTTTTGTCATACTAAATATATTACTAAATTACATTTCTCTTACAATGTATTTAGAATGTGTTCTCTGCATTAGCTTGCCGTCCTGTTTGACGGTTAACAGACATTACTGCTCTTCAAAGTCACCGGTGGCTCTGAAGGAATCATATTATGCACATATTTCAGGTTCATATTTGGATTTTGTCTCCATGCTTTAATGTTCAAAAAGCTCTTTATTTTTCTCATACTGCCTGTGCTGCTGGTTGGTTAGCTGGCTGGCTCTGTTGTGATTGGTCAACCACTAAGAGATGTCCCGCCCCTTAGCCTATCACGTACAATTTGTTGGAGCGCTAGCCAAAAGAAGCACAAGTGTTACATAGTGATGTCACTGTGTTCTGGAATCAAACAAAGGAGTGCTATGGAGGCGTTTCAGGCAGGCTGGAGGGGGTGGAGTGTGTGGAAGAGAATCTCGCTCTAGTGGGAACACAAGGATTTTTTAGCCTTTGCAGACCATTTACATGCACAAAAACACACTACAGGAAAGAGAGAACCCAACAAGCAGAAAAGGTCCCTCTAAATATGTTGGTTGCCCATCCCCAGCAGTACAGTCCTGAGCTTCCTGCTGACTCGTGTCCTGAAATGTTTTTTTTTTTAGTCGTAAGGATGTGAGCTCTCCGGTGAACTCTCTGCTCTATAAACGTCAGCAGATCAGATGCGGCTCGGCTCAGGGTTGCCTGCTGCGAGGCCGCAGATAACAGGCTGAACAACAACAACTCAACCCGCTGACTTCCTGTAGTCTGGGTGGTGAACTTGACCTCAAATGATCTTTGACCTCTGACCCTAGTCACCCAGAACAATCCAGAGAGCCCACTGTGAGCTCTGTGTGACATCAGGAGGAACTGGGACAAAAAAAAACAATCTATAATCCATATGATATTGCATTTGGATCCGTGGGATGGTGAAGCATATAGTAGTGCCATTAATGAGTAATTCCAATTGTCTCTTAAAGATTGGCTTTCATTTTTATTTTGGGACAAACTTTTATCAGAAACCAAAGAAAGGTCTGTCAAATTGTTTGATGATTAAAACATGCTTATAATATACTTTACTATACATATATTATCCATATATTTGTCCCCTTGTCTAATGGTCTACTTTCAAGCCTTTACCAAACTGCAGGAATAACAAGTCCATTTGTTTTCTTGAGATATAGTTTATTTCTGCCTGTAGAAAGACTAAATATTAAGATCCTTTATGATAGAGATGTCTAAGAGCTATCTGAATTAGCCTTCAACACGGAACATCTCATTTATGTGTAGCATTGAAAGATAAACCTCTGCTCATATCATGATAGAAAAAACATAGCTAAAATCAAGTCACATTTCAGTGCAAGAAGCTGTACACGGTCTTAAGTTCAGGACGCATCAGTAAGGAGACAATAGGTTAGATGTAGTCATAAAACCCCACAAAATGCATATATTAGCTCTTATAAACGCATGTGAACAACATGCTAAAAGCATTTTGTTCATTTTATGGGACGTCTAAAGGACTTAAAGGATCGTTACGTGAAGCTGCTTAGCTCCTGCAGGCCTCAGAGGAATGCTGTTGGTACACAGTCCTGCTCCCTGTGCTGTTCTAATCTGTCAGGGCTGTGGCTGGAATAGTTCATGGAACATGGTGACTCACTTTTTGTACATATAAACTAAATGTAGTGGAGAATTAGTATCGGTATATATATATAGATATAGTAGAATCAGAGGGTTTCATCCTCCGATTCTACTATATCTCCATTTAAAAAGTAGAGAAGTATAGGCATAAAGTAATACATGAAATAAGTACCCTTAAATATGTACTTAAGTGTAGTACAGTCACGTTAAAGAATTTCTAGATCGGTTTCAGGAGATCCTTTAGATTCTTTAGCTTCTTGAGGACGTCCAAATATTATTGAAGGCATTGGAAAGATGTTTGGAGATTCTTGATGTATGTTTTAAGGTCTTTGAGGTCTTAGGTTTTATCCTTATATGTGACACCTAAGGCTTCATTTCCCCTTATCAGTTCTGCAGAACCCCTTAACAGAATTCCTCAGTTAAGGAAAAATGTAACAGTACAGTTTCTATGGAGACCTTTTGTTTGTAAGATTTTTGAAAAGATCTGTCCCAAACAATTATTGTTTATTTGTTTGTCTGTTTACAATTTGTTGGCTTGAACATCTCTACAGCACCACAATACGTCATTAAAAACTGTATTTTGACACATCTTTAGCCTTTAACAAATATTGGACTCAAAAAGTTGTTGTATTTCTTAACATTGGTTGGTAAAATCCCAAATTTAAGGGATACGTGGAAGTTCTTGAAAGGGTTTTGAGGTGATTACAGTTGTCCTTGAGTGTTTCCAGGGGTATTTAAGGTGTGTTCATACATATAAATATTGACCTGTCTTTTTTATAAAATATTTAGTATAATTTAGTACTTTAAAGTTTATGAGATATTGAATAAAAGACAGATTAAACTCTCAAAGTGATGTCGCAGCCTGCACGAAAAGTGGTGCAGTTCCGCTGTCGGCCACCAGGTGCCGCCAAACCGCCGCCTCCTGATTCTCTGTTGAAAAAAAGACTCTTTTCAGACAATCCTCTTCCGTACATGGATTAGGGGGCGCGGTGCGAGCAGCGCAGTGCATCAAGGGAAAATGTGTTCGTTTTGTCCTGTTGGCTCGGTTGTTAAGCCTGTGTCAGAATCATAAAAGACTACAAGTCCCTGCGTGAGTGCGGAGAAACCGTTTCACCGCCTGACTTTACAATACAAGCGCAGAGGTGACCCTTCCGACTATTCCTACTCAGCCGGGAGACCAGACACACCACAGCTGAAGCATCCTCACCCCTTAGCTAAAATGGTAAGAAGCATCGTTAGCTGCTTTACTGTATGTGTCTAAAGGTTTGATTATGTAACAGAAGTGCTCTAATGAACGCATTTACAGTTTTAAAGGTGTTGCATTGAGAGTTGACATTGAGAAAAGGGTTGCAGCGTCACAATTTAAACTCACTTTCTGCTATTTTCTGGACGTTTTTGCATGTACTGAATCCGTGATAGGGCACAGATGTTTGCGCAGTTGCAGCACTGATTTTAGAGGTGGTTCCCAGACGATGCAAGGTTAGCATCTGCAGTCATGAGTTGTGTTTTAACACTTGCTGGTCTGCTGTACATTCATGCATCTGCCTCCATTTTAATAAGCAGGCAGTGGCGTGGCTGTGGCGTCATCATCGGCCTTTCTTTTATTCTGTCCAATCATGACAGCAGATTCACCAGTTAGAAAATAGCTTAAAAAAACGCGCAATTTAATTTAGATTTCTTGCTTTTTTTCGATAAGTTGCAGCAGTTTTTATATTATGCCTGACTTTAGTGAAACCAGCCTTCAATTCGGCTTGTATATTAATCACCATGCATTATTTATAGTACTTCAATTGGGCTGCTTTCAGTATTTGGCACAGTTAATGGCGTTTTGTAATTTGTAGTTTGTTTTAATTGCACCTGCTGCTGGATTGATGCCGAATTAAAGATCAGCTGCCACAAATAAAGTCTAAAATTAAACTGAATGTCCTCCCCTGCTGTACCAGTGTGCAAGGTCATTTAACATTGCACAGATATTTGAGTTTAGTGACAATTCCTCTTTGTACAGAAGGTTAGAGGAGGAGGAGGAGGAGGAGTCCATGATGAAGGCCTTCCATCCGTTAAACACAGGGTCTTTAACTCCAGACCAACAATGCGTGTTACTGCCGCCTCGTTTCCTCCCTATCTAGGTCAATGACACATTTTTTTAATCTGTGTGTTTCCACCCCTAGGCCGAACCAATCCGTGTTGTGGTGACTGGCGCTGCTGGTCAGATCGCCTACTCCCTGCTGTACAGCATCGCAAAGGGAGATGTGTTCGGGAAGGAGCAGGTAAGACCCTGGATTACATAACCTGCAGCAGAGCCCCGTTCCCCCTGAAACTGCACAGACAGCTGGGCCATGCACCGTGTGTGTGGAGCATGTTACATAATGTTCATCATGAATAAAACAGGTTTAATGTGGGGGATGCCACCTGCTTATCTGAGACCTTAACAGGGAAACATTTTACTGTAATAATATTTTCAGCAGGGCTTTGTTATACTTTTCCATCAAATGCAATAAACTGATTGGCCCAGAGGAGGCACTATGATTAGTATCTGACTCTGCTAGTGATATTCAACTTTGTGCTATTTTGTAATATTTATCAGCAGCTCCTGAGTGTTTTTTATCTTTAGCAGCGTTTGCATCATCCTCAGAAATCCTGAAATGTTTCTTATGGATGTCATGCATGCTGAATTCCCCAAACTCTTTAATCTGGTGACATGTTGTATCTGATCATGCCAGTATGCAAGGGCAAGCTACAATGCAAGGTTTTCTTCATGGGGTTTGGTGATAAATGCTCTTCCTTTATTCTTAGCAGTGTTTAAACCATAACCATTCTGGTGTTGTTGCAGGATTTATACACTTGATTTTATAAATTGTATTTTTCTAATTCAGTAAAAAGGTTTGAGCAGTCATAAAAAATAATACACTTCACAACTCTGTAAATTAAACGGTTTAATAAGAAATAAATAAGAGGGCGTCAGAACCTCTCTTACAGTTACAAAGAAATGCATTTCTGCAAAAAATTATGGAATTAATAGAAAGAGAATTGGAAAACCATGTAAGAGGTTTTGACCCGTTTAGTATTTTCTAACGCCTCATTATATAGAGGGCAAATGAAGCGTCACAAACTCTCTATTATTTAAAGGTGCCTTACAATTATAGAGGAAAGCATTACTGCAGAAAATACTGGAATTAATAGAAAACTTTGGAAAAACTCGTTTCGGGAAAAAACGTTTTTGAACATTTTAGAATTAAGCTCCTTCTGATGAGTCATGGTTACAGTTGTTTCCATATTCCACATTTCATCACCAGGTAATGCTTTGTAGATTTTAGGGTGATCTATTTTGTTGTCCCTGTCGTTTCTCAGCCCATCGTCCTGATCCTGCTGGACATCCCCCCCATGCTGCCCGTGCTGGAGGGAGTCGTCATGGAGCTGCAGGACTGCGCCCTCCCGCTGCTGAGGGGTGAGACGACGCTGCGCTGCTGCATGTTTCAAAACACTAATCTGGCCTTTAAATCAAAGATGAAATGCATTTAGTTTCCCCAAAGCTTTAGACTGCTTTACGAGGTTTATTTAAAGTAAGATAATTCACACTAAAGGAGAGACAAATATTCAGTGGATTTGGGAATTCCTGGATAAAAGTGCTACATTTCTGGAGATGTGACGTTCAAATGTAGCTGTCATCAAAAGTGATAACATATTTTGGTAAGTGTGGTAATATTTTACAAGTCAATTTAAATTGGAAAAGAAAAATCCTGGTTAAAATCAACTATTGATGAGGACAGAAAGGGTTTCATCTATTAATTCAATCCTAATATGTTCATTAGTGATGGAAATTAGCCTGATAACAGGCATCATTGTAAAGCAGTTTGCCAGTGAGCATCTTCCTTATCATTTCATCTGAAAAATTCTCAACTTAAATACAGAATCATTTTCCTTTATTTGGAATTTCCTAATAAATTTGACTCTGAAATGTATTATTTTCTGAATTTCAATTAACTTTTGAGCTCAGCGGTATCATATCTGTTCTGTAGCAGATAACTTTGAACATCTATGATCCTTTTCTGTACTTAATTTGGTTAGTCATTAAAAACAATGGGTTTGCATGCGTTTTACGCCACATGTCGGTTATTTCAATACTTAAAACTCCTCTGAAGCAAGACTAGACGATTGCAAACCTCCGATGAGGAAGGAAACGTGCACAATAACAAATGCACTGAATATATTTTTTAAAAGTCTGTGATCTCGGAAACAATTTGTTGGAGTTATATTTTGTTCGTCCCTCAGAGAATAAAATGTCTCTGATAAAACTTCAGCAACTCGTTGTAATGTGGACCACATGCCTCTGCATCTGGATCACATTTTAATGCAGAACACACTGTCGAATTTGTCCTTCATAACCTCTGCTGCTGCTTTGTGGTGGAGGAGGAGGAGGAGGAGAGAAAGGAGTGTCTAAACCCAGGCCTCTGATTGGCCGGTGGTTAAGACACCACAGTAGCCAATGGGATCAGTGGTGGGACAACAATGAGGGGAAGTGAACCCTGACTGAAGTCCAGGCTGATAGCAGTTTAACTTCTAATACCAGAAAACACATCTTATCAGGATCAGACGAGGGAAGAGAAAAACTGAGATAAAAAAAAAGATCTGAGACAAAGAACGACTCAGTGAAGTGAAAGTCTTCCTACAGAACATAAAGTCCAGTCTGTAATTTGAAAAACGTCAGGACTATGGACATCAACATGGTTGTAAAATAATGCAGATGTTTTTGTTTAAAGGGTGCCTTATCAGAACCAATACTTCTCCTTATCGTTGTCAATACTTTCCAGAGTCACCTCCTGTCACCAGCAGATTAGATATCCATGAGATCAAGAGGTTGTTAATGCATGCTAACAAATAATGTGTGTCAGAGTAAATAACTGTAAGAAATAATTCAAGAGCTACAATACAACTGAGTAAGAAGATAATGCACAGCTTAATCAGCCAAATACTTTGATTTGAGGTAGGTTACTATTATATTGTGACTATTAATTAACGTTAAACAGGCAATAGAAAAACCATAGTTCCATTTATTTGTTCTTCTTACAATTTTTCACAAACATAACCCAGGTTTTACGCTACAACTTAAGGAAGTGGACTCACAATGCTATCATGCTGCTATGGAAAGCGAAGTATAAGCTTATATAAATCAGAGGGTAGTTTGCACTGTATGTACAAAAAATGAAAAATAGGAACTAATTTTGCTTTATAATGTAATTATGGAACGTTAAGGTTCATGGTGCTGTATCAGTGTTACAAATTATACAATATATTTAAATAAACATCAAACGCTAACGCTACATGCTAATACCGGAGTTCCTTTACCTTCTTTTTTCTGGGACTGCAGACCGGAACACAAAATCCAATCCATATAATAAACATTGTTTTAAATGAATATAAACTTACTCCATCCTCCCCCTCCTCCCCCCCTCAGAGGTGATCCCCACTGACAAGGTGGAGGTCGGCTTCAAGGACATCGACGCCGCCATCTTGGTCGGCTCCATGCCGAGGAAGGAGGGGATGGAGAGGAAGGACCTGCTGAAGGCCAACGTGGCCATCTTCAAGACTCAGGGCTCTGCTCTGGAAAAGTACGCCAAGAAGACCGTCAAGGTGACACTTTGATCCTACATTTCATTATATTTAATGTCGTGTATTGATAGATCAAGGTGTCCCACAGGCTCATGATCCACTCTAATCATCAGTTTGTTTCAGGGCTTCTGGGAGTTTTAGTTACAGGGAAATGAAAGTGCTTATCCAGCGTCTGCACAGAAACTCTTTCCTCTAACAGCTGACTGTCTCTGCTCTCAAGTTTAGTCTTAAAGCAGCTGCACATTTCTGCAGAGATCAAATCTGGAAAAACAATTCCTTCTTCTTCACCTTTGGGTGTTTGGTTTTTGTTCCAGTTTTGCAGCAGCTTCTATAGGACGCCTGTGGGGAATTGTATCACTTGGACTTAACTGTAGGGGATTTGGCCGAGTAAAGTCTACTCTGTCGGATCATAATGAATCCGACAATTGTGTTTTACATACAGATACTCCGGCTAATGTCTAGATCAGCTGTGTCGAAAGCAATGTCACTTCCGCAGTGGGAAATGAGAATCACATCAAGAGTTAGACCTATAGAGTTTACTCAGATGCTCTTAAAAACCTTTGGTTAGATCGTTGCATCGTCCCATATAGTCTACTCCCAAACGACCTGGTCCTCATAATGCCCCAAAAAGTCAAATTTAAGATGATGCTCAGTCTGCATTTAGTCATGTAAAACTGATGCACCCAGATGACATCTTTATCAACACACAGCAAACTCACCACAAGCTGATTCCCCGGCCTGAAAAAGTGAAGTAAAGGATCATGTGCTGCCTTTTACTCTAAATGTGATGCATTAATGTTAGCATGCAAGTAAGCCTCAATAATTGGCCTTGTTCTAGACACCAGATATCTTTTCTATGATGCTACATCCTTCAATTTCTTCAGCTACAACAATGCAGCCAACACATTTTGAGAACCTAAATAGATAACATTTACGAGGGGCTGTGTTTGGCCCACATGCCGAGAGAGTAAATCATTTCATGGTTGCAGTGCAGTGTGAGAAATGGGTTAAGTCCAAAGCATTCAGTTAAGCAGAGAGGCCCCTACGGACTCATAGTCCACCACGAGTCCTGCGTCAGTGTGACGAAGGAGGTTTCTGCTGAGGTCAAAGCTCAGAGCGTCACATGTGGAGAAGAGTTGAACCCTGTGAGGACTTTAAACCGCTGTCACACCAGAAACATCAGAGCAAAGATTATTCGCTGAATAACTGAATAACCCCCCCCCCCCCCCGTGTGACAAGTGTTTTGATTTTTGATATCTTTCAGGTCTTGGTCGTTGGAAACCCAGCGAACACCAACTGTCTGATCGCCTCCAAATCCGCTCCGTCCATCCCCAAAGAGAACTTCTCCTGCCTGACCCGCCTGGACCACAACAGAGCCAGCTCCCAGGTACACACGCACACACACACACACACACACACACACACACACACACACACGCCTAACCCCAAACATAACCTCAACGTATCCCTAGCTATCATTAACCCTTAAGCTAACATGTGACCCTGCAGCAGCTCTTTGAAGGAGTGGAAAACATGTTTTACTCTGAAGGTCTTGAACTCACACTGACCGTCACGTGTAGAAGAGCTGATGTAGAGTTGAGCATCAGATGTAAATTTAAGGGTCAGAGATTTTTATCAAGACTAAATCCCAAAACCATCTGACCACAACAAATGATTCTGATCAAATCTAACTGAGCAGGCTTCTTCCTCTTTTTCCCAACTTGTTTGTCAAATGCCAGTTTTCATGCAACCAAACTGTAATATCTGAAAAATTACGAGGATAGCTATTTGCTTAAATCAATAGTACCTTGGTATTGGTCAATCCTGCATCTAAATTTTAATCCATACATGCTGAATTCTAAGAATAAAAAACAGCTAACACGTGCATTATTTGAGGAGGAGAGCAATTTAAGTACAGTTTGTTAAACATATCCTAAATTGGACACAGGTTTGAGTGTTGTTGACATTAAAGGAATATTTTAGTGCACAATAGAGTTGTTAGAAAGAAGGAAAATAAACTAATTATGCACAAATCAGGAATCATAGAGAAAATAACATATAACATATAGCATGAGGCGCTAACGTCACTTCCGGTCAAAATTAAGCCCCGCCCACTTTCCAGTTAAAATCCTGCATCAGAGCGAAGCAGAAAATATCTGTCTGTGTCTTCATGTCTTAAAGCTGCTGAGTCATATATTACTCCTCAAACAACAAATAAATCCAGAGCTCCGGTTTCTTTACTTCCTCTCCTTAAAAAGGAGAGTGAAAGAAAGGATCAGAAATCTCAGTTTCAGTGTCAGCCTGCTGCCTGCCACTCGTCCCCCGGCAGACCCACCGGACAACCATCCCCTATTTATTCTCCGTAAAAACAGAGCTGTCTCTGCCGTCTGACCAGACATCTGACCCCATCTCCATATTTCTGGACTCATTAAACCGTTTCTGACCCACAGAGATATTGTTTTCTGGCATCACTTTAACATTTTACAGGGAAATCTGCATTTTGGTTTGAGGGGAACACTGGGAGCACATCTGTTTACAAAAAATAGGAAAATGTGCAAAATATCTACTAATTTACTATTAATCAACATCAATATTCGTTTCCATTAATGATCACAAGGTGACGATTGAATGACTTTTCTATATGAATGCATCGTTGCCAGTATCTGAGTGTAGTGTCCGTCCCCCGCCTGCAGGTGGCGATGCGTTGCGGCGTTTCCGCTGACAAAGTGAAGAACGTGATCATCTGGGGGAACCACTCCTCCTCCCAGTACCCCGACGTGCACCACGCCAAGGTCAACGTGAACGGCTCCGAGACCCCCGCCTACGACGCCGTGAAGGACGAGGCCTGGCTCAGAGGAGACTTCATCTCTGTGAGTCTCGCTGTGAAACAAGAAGTACAGTAGGGAGGAAGGATATGAAGGAAACCCAATAAGATACATAAGAGAAAGAAAGACAAGATAAAAGAATAAAATAAGTTGGATAAATAAACACAACACTTGGTGTGTAAAGACAAACAATACAAAAGCTACAAGTCTGTTAAATTAAGAGTATGAGATGAATTTACTGTAATGCAGTCTTATAAAACAACACATCTTGCTTTATATCATAATAATAATATAGAATCAACATATTAGAAAGTCCTAGAAATGAAAGCTTCAGTCAATACATTTTTTGGGTCCTTTTGCCCTTAATTAGATGACTTTTTTCCATGTATAGATCTTCAGGTTTTGTAGTTTCCATCCTCCTCTCTAACCTCTCCTCCTCCTGCAGACGGTGCAGCTGCGCGGTGCCGCCGTCATCAAAGCCAGGAAGCTGTCCAGCGCCATGTCCGCCGCCAAGGCCATCTGCGACCACATGAGGGACATCTGGTTCGGCACCAAGGACGTGAGTGAAGCAGGGAGACGGATTATCCATTTCTGACATGTCTTACACTGCGTAGTCTTTTCTTCCGGGTTGTTCTCACTTTTCACCATAGCTTAATTTCCTTCAGATCCACACAAACGATGACATGTATTCTTATGACGGGACATAAAAGGAGTCGCTTTTTATTAAATAACTTGGATGCTTTATTCTTAAGTTGCTAAACAAATCTGGATTTCTTGGGGGGGAAGGTATGATCATTCAATCCTTTAGAAAGAGTTGATGTTTAACAGTACCACATTCAGATTTCCCCTGTTTTCCTGTAGTTATGTACCACAGTGTTGTTGACATGTTGTTAATTCAGACCGTTTCCTGTTGACAGGGCGAGTTCATCTCCATGGGTGTGTACGCCGGCGGGAACTCTTACGGCATCCCAGAGGATCTCATCTACTCTTTCCCCATCGAGATCAAGGTGAGTCAGTCTGGAAGGAAATTATTCTCACTTTCATTTTGGCCAAACAAAGATTCTCTAGAGTAGGATTTGTAAGCAGGGAGTTCTCTTTAGCACCACAATAACAAACTGTGTCTCCTAAGATCTGGATATGTCTCGAGTCCAAATTAGGATTTTAAAAACATTTTTGATTTAATTGTTCAGCCTTAAAAAATGACAGGAATCTCCACCTGCACCAATTGACTTCAACTATACGTGAAAATGTTTGAACAAATTCAAGTTATTCATCCTGTAGAATATTTATCTGGAATATACAAGCAGCTGAAAACTCTGAGTTCAAAGATGACTTTTCCCGTTAACAGGTTCATTGATGGGACATTTTTAGGGGAAGATGGTCAATATTTATTAGAAATGTACGAGGAAGGCGGCCACATTGAAAGCCTATCAAAATGGACAAAATAAAAAAGCATTCCCTCTGTCCCCCCCCCCACCCCCCCCACAGAACAAGACATGGAAGATGGTGGAAGGACTCTCCATCAATGACTTCTCCCGTGCAAAGATGGACGCCACGGCGGCCGAGCTGGTGGAGGAGCGAAACACCGCGATGGACTTCCTGTCCCAGTGACTGACTCCCTCTGCTGGCCAACAGCAGCAGCAGCACTTAGACCCCCAGAAGAGTTGCTGCTCGCGGCTCTGAGGAAAAAGAAGAAACTCTCCACTCATATTAACCGTCCCAGCTGCCCAGTGTGTGTTTCACAGTATGTGAGTGTGTGTGTGTGTGTCACTAGGCCACTTCTTCATCAGGTTTTCAGAAATCCTGTATAACGACCACAACCTGGCCTCCTCCGTCTGCAAGGCCCGAGAGAATGTCTGTCGGTAGATGATAACGCACACTAGCTGTCCAGAAACTGTAAAGGATCATGTTGACACAAATAAAACAACAAAGAAACTGACCCAACAAAATCCAGTTTATGCTTCTTTCATGCTCAGAAGTCAGAGGGGTGCAGGAATGAGTCCTAAAACTCAGAAATGAGTTAGCATTTCAAGGCTACCGGTTTCCCCAAAGTCAATGGGTTTTTTTAATGGATTTTTGGAAAGACACTTTGGTTAGCACAGCCTTAAAGAGGTTGACATGTCTTGTTTTGAAACGCAACCTTGGAAAATCACTTCTTTTTTTTGCCACAGTTTAATTTCTGCAATAATCCAATTGAGCAATCCAGCTTGGTTTTTCGTCGAGGGAACCAGTGCGATGCTAACTTCCTGGTCGGCCAACAAAACACCTTTACCCCTCTATAATGATACAGTTCATCGCTGCTTATTGCAGTTCTTGTATCAAAAATTACACTCAACTTTTATTTTAATGCTTAAGACAGGTGTTAAACAAAAAATGTAGCACTTGGTGTTTTTACTTCATCCCAACCATCTTTTTAAGACCTAAACTATCAGCAAATATGCGTCTGTATTGACGGCTTGATAAACTTAAACATGGCCTCTGTTTGTGCCAATCTTCTGACCCTTCATAGTGCATACAGTACATTAATATGTCCACAGTATTTATGTTTTCTTGCATTATTTCAGCCTAAATAACATTGATAAGAACTTTATTTAATTATGAGCTGTTAATAGATACAGATAATAAAATAAAATCAGGATAACTGATCAGAAGGAACATCTTTATGGAGCTTACTTTATTTGTACATCCCGTTTATCGCGCCCTGCAGTACACATGTCTGACCACATGAGGGCAGCATAGATCCAATCTGCACATAAATAGAAACCTGATCTTTTGTTTTATTACTGATTCATTATTATATTCTCTCTCATTTGGCAATATGACCATAACAGATTATTATACCATCATCACGATAAGTGTCATTTGTTAGACTCTACAATTAAGATCTAGTTGTGTAGTTGTTATGCAGTAAAAATCATGGCATATAAAATATAATATGGCTGTACACTTCAGTGCAAGCAGGTGTATGAACTTATTATACACGTAAATAAAGTTAAATCAGGTAAATTAACACACATGATGGAATATGCAGAGGAATTAACAGGAATTGAGTTCAAATTGCATGCATTTAAAACTAAAATTAATTAATTTGACATATAGAACTTACTAAAAATATGAGTAAAAGTGCATTAAACCAAATATACTTATGCAAATGTCAAAACAATGAAGTCTTTGATTTAAATTCATTAATTGTAGTAAAAATAGACCATCCTGAGTAAGCGGGACTTGCTGGCGTCTTTCTCTGATTGACGGGCATCTTCGACCAATCAGCGCTCTTGTTTAATACTCACGCGCGTTACGTCATTTGCGTCAGGCGGTGTGTGTTGCAGGCTGGCGGTCAGTTAGAGAAGCTAGCAGCGGCAGGAAGATGAAACAGCGACTTTTACCCTTTTAATTGAACTTTCTATCCCTAAAAACAAGTCCTCTGGATCTGAGCAGTACTCTGGGAGATAGTCTGTCTCTGGCCGAGGTTATCCGGGTGTTCCTCGGCTTTGTTTTTGAGGATTTCCCGGTACTTTGACAGGTGGGTAACTGTTATAGCTCCTTGAGACAGACCTTTTGCTGCAGCAGAAGTGTGTGAGAAACAGCTGTTGTTGTCTGCAGCTTTCAGGGGGATTCAAGTGAAATCTCACAGAGTTTAAACATTATGTGAACTGCTGCTGTGGCATGCATCTGCTTCTGTGTGTGTGCTTGGGTATGTGTGAAAAAAAACCTAAGACATAAGGTACACACACAGTCAAAACACACATATAAAATATATATTAATACCATGTTTACACCACCTTTGTAAATTACAGCTATTGCAAAATGAATACACAGGAATGCAGTTAATGTTAATGCATAATAAAGAAGTTATAAATATATATCTGTAATATTTATAGATGTAAATAGGTAATGCAACATCAGGTAAAAGTGTTAAAATGGTAAGTGACAATATAAAAACATGCATGAAGTGACATTCATAATTGTTCAAATGGAAATAAAATAAAGAGAACACAAAACACTTGCTATTCTTTCTGTTGATACACTAAAAGACCATTAAATGTACACTTACATGACTGTGAACACATTTTAAAGACTGAAAATAAGCATTGAGTTGACCTTTTACACACTTGGTTTAAATGTCAGGGTATGAGGTCACCATTACAGCCTCACTGAGTTTACATCAACAACACATTCAACAATATGGAGATTGAGGATAGTACAGTTGACAAAAACTGCATCAATAAAAACAGAGAGAAGATCTCTAGAAAATGTAATGAGTACAATATTTATACCAAATATATATCATTTCGACCTAAAGCATGCAGGAAATACAGGAAGGTTTGTAAAAATACCTATTTTGTGATAAATACAAATTGAATCCCAAACTGTTTCCAAATGCTGCACGAGTAATACGTTGATCCGAGAAGTGGAAGATATTTTGGGTACAATTTACGATCTGCTGTTATCTACATGTGAAAATTCACTTTCTGAGTTTCAAGGCACATTTTTAAGATGTTTATAAGAAGCGTCACACAACAGTTTCTACTGGTAACAAACGTACACTCTGCAAGTCAGGTTTACACACTAATATTTTACTAAGATTACACATGTTAAGTATTTCTTCCGAGGGGATTGTAGGGAAGCTTTTGTTTATTCAAAATAAGTGCTCAAAGCCCTTTACATTACTGTATTAAATATTAGGAGCAGTTAGGGGTGAAGTGTGTTGCCCAAGGACAAAGCGGCGGTAAGAAAGTCGAATGTTAGTGGACAGAAGTTAAGTTTTCTTTAATGGTGACCCTTAAATTAAGTATAAACAAAATGGAGCTGACATCAAAACTATTCCTTTTTAAATACCACATTTTTCAACAACTTCCCTATATGTTCTGAAACGTATCATTTATAAAGTTTGCTGTTAAAATACCATCATATTTGAGGTCCAAAACTGTTGAATTTGGATGACTTACAGGAGGTCTGCTCCGTTATTAGCTAAGCTCTCTGCCCTTAAACTTCCACAATTTGTCTCATTAGTATTTAATTGATTAGTAGAATAAATGAATTAGATATTTAATTGTCTGTCAGTCGAATAATCGATTGACCAACTCGATGTTTCACTCATTGTTTGTACACTGAGTTCTATTTAAAGCCCACAGAGGGGGGTGTGACGTAGGGTGGGCTGCACAGACAATTACCCACACACACATACACACACACACACTGTCTGTTGTCTGTTTTGATTGGTGTGTGTGTATGTGTGTGGGCAGGCCTTGTGTTGAGCTCGGGGTCAGAGCTTCAGATCTGAGAGCTTCCTCAGCGCTGAGGAAGAGGAGGACGTCTGTTGTTCCCTCACAGCTGACTTCTTCTTTGGGACCATTTTTCACTTTTAAATAAACTCATGGACTCTCTGTGAATCGCTCCAGAACGTTCCGCTGCTTCCTTTCCACAGATCATATCATTACTGTGTCTGGTTTTTTAAAAAGACTGGTAAAATGTCTCTGACTGTAGCGGGTAAGTTCTTTTACACGCTGGATTTTGGGACTTCTTTCTGTGTGTGATTTGACTTTTGTCCTTCAATCACTAACTTTCTGGTTTTCTCAGAGCCAGAATAACTTCATGTTTTACATCACCGACTTTTAAGAGGTCAAAGAACCAAACGCTTCTGTGTTTAAATTGTCTCGTAAAATTCATCATAAAGGATACATGTTGTCCTCTAAATACGAAGGACATTCTTTAATTGAATTTCACTAACACACAATGAGGTCAACTTTCCAAATGGCTTCTTTGTTTGTTTAAAAATGTTGTTTTAATAAAATAACAATTTAGTCTAAATGGAATTCCTTTTTAAAGTTCGCATCACCTTAACTTTAAAAAAAAAACCGTCATCATATATTAGATTTATTTAAAATAAAGATATATATTTTAGATAAATTAGGGATTTAAAGACACAGTATCAAGTGGAACTGCAAATGTGTATCACACTCATCAGGTTTAGTAAAATGCATAAAAATAATTGAATAAAACTTAGTTTGACAGATATTTCTAAAGTCTATCGGCAGTGAATAAATAGACGGGAAAGACTGATAACTTCTTAGTTTCTAAATCAAATTCTATGTTCTTATTTTGTTCCTTTATCTTCTACTGTACGACCAATATTTGAAATGCATAATGCCCATTTATGCAAAAGTACTTTAAATAAGAGCATTTTGATTGAGATATAAGAGATGCACAGCTTCTCTGCAGACATGTTGTACTTGTGCAAGTAAACTATTTCCAAACCTGAAGGAGACTATTTGCTTGAACTGATTTGAGGTCGTTAAGGTCACCTGTAAAGACCAATTGTCATTTAATTAAAAATATAGTTTGTGAAGAAATGAATGAAATATCCTGCAAACTACCTTAGTTTACCTTCTTTATATATGGTGTTTACGGAGAGATGTGGTGCTGTTTTGCATCGGCTATTTCTTCATTTAAAGCCAAGAAATCCATCGGTTTAAATAGCTTTCTGTCTCTAAATACTGTGTGATGTTAAGGTAAAACATGTTTGTCTCTGAGCAGTTTTTGCATGACCTCCAACCTGCAGGTGCAGAATAGTTCTCATGGTTTTTGCCTCTAAAGTAAAAGTGAAATGAAGATTTAAACTGTGTGTCTGCAGACCTGACGAGAGGAGTGATGACGGAGTTTCAGGAGAAGCTGAGAGCGCAGCACGAGGAGTCGATGCACCGCGAGCTCGAGTCGCTGCTCAACACGGCCAACAAGGCGGAGGCGGAGGTGAGGAAAAATAACTCCCAAAGATAAAGAAGTTTATATCTGAATACCTCTTTCCCTGAGGCAAATCTTACGCAATGAAATGATCCAAGTCCAGGCAAGAAGGTTGTTTCGTTTATGTCCAATCAGCAAAAGTGCAATGAAAGATGGTTTTCCTATATTCTTCACCTGCAGCATTTCCTATAGTTCTCCTATGTAGAAAACCATATGCCTATACTGGTGCGCCACCAATAGATACACAATCACCAGGTGCCCAAAGCTACCTTCAAAATAAGAGCCTAAAGAACGACTCCTAACAACTCGACATGTTATTATAGAAGATTTAAACTTCATTTTCTTTCAGGGTTTTCAATAACACATCATCAAAATGCCCCTACATGTAACAGGCTGTAAACAGACTGAAGAATCTTTACCTTTAGAGTTTTATAGATACTGTTTTTACTCACAGACAATCTGACTTACTTAAAATTCAAAGATGTTACGAAAAAATGCTCTCATAAAAATATGACAATTTGAAGGACGCTATCCTCCTCATCAGGATTAATAATAAGTTTGATATAATATCAGATTTGTTCATTCAGAAACCTACGATCAGCCGTAGTACGTAAAACTAAAATGACAGAGTAGCAGAGCCGGGGATTATGGGAAGGCTATGAGAAGAGGCCCACAGATTTGGAGGACACATGAGTGAGGAGGTGTGTGACATTGAAATATCCTTCATGTGAGGATAGTCATGATAATCTGTGGATTTTGAGCTAAACTCCTGGTGGTTCCTTGCACGACTTTATGACTTTAATCTCTGAGGATATTCCAGTTCATCCCTTAAATCTGAGCCAAGATCAAGTGTGTTGCCCTTATCGACTTTAAACCTCCAATTGCCTTTTGTAGAAACCATTTGCCTCTCCTGGTGTGTGTGTTTAGTTCTTATGCATGTGACACTGAAGTGAGTGTAGTGTGAAGCAGCATTTCAAAGTCTTACGTCTGGATTTAAGACCCACAGGGTACCAGGAGTCATGGGCTGATGCAGCCGTCACAAATATTTGTAAAGAGTTGCACACAGAGCCGTCTTATCACACTGATAAAACACACACTCTGTTTGGAGAGAGGTGAACAACCCTGAGATCACACACACACACACGCACGCACACATACACACACACACACACACACACACACACACACACACACACACACACACACACACACACACACACACACACACACACACACACACACACACACACACACACGTAATGCTGCAAATATGTTGAAACAAATATATTTTTTAAAGAACTGTACTGAAATCTTGGCAAATATTCTGCTGATATTTATATTTCCCTGTCAACAAATCCCATGACGAGTAATGTATGCGTAACATCCTGATAGATCTTCCTCCTCTGGGCCACAGAGCTCCATTTTTGTCCGTAAAACTATTAAAAACTCATCAATGAGACTCACTGTACTATAGTTTATCACCATTGGACACACACACTTTAGTTTATATTGACTCACACCACACACACCGTCCTGCTGCCACAAATACTCACTACAGCAGCAAACGTGGATTAATCCGCCGCTGAAAGTAGTCCCCAACAATTGCACTACTTCCTCCTGCTTGTTTGATCCAAGAACCTCAGTGTGCAGCTGTTTCAGGAAATAGAAATTGGAACTATATACCTGTGTTTTAAAGACGTATGGATTCAGCATGAACCAATGAGCTTGTAGCTGAGCCACAGGCAGGAAGTGAGACAGTTTGGAGAGACTGAACAACAAAATGATTGAACATGCTTTAAGATGTTGTTGTGTTTTGTTGCTCAGTTGACCCGTGTGTGTCTGCAGTTCAACTAAACATGTGTATTTATTGGGGACATAGCTCTAGAGACAGTGTATTGAAGTGCTTTGTCCCCATTAAATGAATGTTTACGTTACTTAAAATGTGCCAGAGTTGTATTTACTTCAAACAAAATCATCAAAAAATATCAATTCTCCATTTCCCGATCACGGTTTAGTTTGATGTATCTTCTGTTGTGTTTCAGATCTCCAGGAAAGACTTCGATGGCTTCAAGAATCTCTTCCACAGGTTCCTGCAGGTCAAAGGTCCCTCTGTGGACTGGGCGAAGATCAACCGCCCCCCGGAGGAGTCGGTAAGCACAGACAGCGTCCGGCAGAGAGAGAGGCAGCATGTCGCAATCCTCTCTGCTCTGATCAAGGGTCAGTGTTCAGACAGAGAGTCACACAGCTCTGCAGGACGTCTGGCTGCTCCGTCATAAATGTGACAGAAACACGTCGCTGCGTATTCTGGAGTCAAGTCAGAAATCCTGTCCTTACTCTACCCTCAAGTGAACCCTACTGACGACAGAATATCTCAATATTTTTACAGAACTGATGTATTGGTTGTTAGCTTTTTAGCCGACAAGATACAGAATGGGAATCAGAAGGTTTAGGATTTGCTAGATAGTTCTCCTCTTTTGATTCAGCATTTTTTAAAACTTTGCCTTCAGTGTCTCTATTGTACATTAAAGGGTTTAAATTCAACACCGGGGTTAACAATTAGATATATATTTACAGTAAAAGTTCAGCTTTGTAGTCGTATTTCACATGTAACACTAGACATTTCATGAATTAGCTCCCTAACCCTGATCCAGAGCATCCTCCAATAAGAACTTTATTTATAGTGTTTTTGTAGAATCAGAGGATGAAACCCTCTCTATTAGTCACATACATGCACACAGCAGAGCACACACAGTGAAATTGGTCCTCTGCATTTAACCCATCCTAGTACTAGTAGCAGTGGGCAGCTATTGTGCAGCGCCCGGGGAGCAATGGGGAGGGGGGATTGGAGGTGTCCGGTGCCTTGCTCAAGGACACCACAGCAGAGCCTAGGAGGTGAACTGGGACCTCTCCAAGTAGCAGTCCACTTTCCATATTTCAAATCTGTTCAGGGACTTGAACCAGTTTATCGTGTCATTGATTGTTAATATGCCTCGCTTTAAGGGGTTGACAGGACTTCATTATATAGAGAAAGAGACAAGAATGAACGAATAATTCTGATTAAATTAACTGTAATGTTTTTGCCAACCTTAAGAAATAAAGATAGTCGATTAATAAATCATTTCAAAGTAAAACTATTCCTTTCTGTCATTGCACCAACACATTGACATTTCATTCAATTTAAATAGTTTTAGACCATCAAAAATCACTAGAATAGGGAGGACAATATGATTTAATTCTCAACCTCTTCTTATTTGTGGTCAAAAATCATAGATATCAGATAGATAGAAGTGAGAGCATTCAACATTTCAAAGAAAAGGTTCCAAGGATCAGCATCAAAGGAAACTCAGAGTGAATGAAGGAAACACATCTCTACAGCGGTGGTGCTTTCAAGGAGTGAAATCTGAATCTGCTATAAATTAAAACGTACGGCAGAGAAACAGAGGCAGATTTTAGTTCTCTGCACCGAGTTTAAAAACAACCTCTGAGTGAGCGAGAGGAAAACGATCCGATCAGCTGACCAACATCAAACCTTTGACCGTCCCTGAAACAAGCTAACGAAACCAGACCTGAGAACATCCAGGCAGCAGCCAACTATGTATCAGCATGGTGACATTACACACACACACACACACACACACACACACACACACACACACACACACACACACACACACACACACACACACACCTAAAATACCCGTGCAGAATGAAGGTCAGGACTAAAAATAGCTGTGACCGCAGCAGCATGTGAGGGTCTGGGTTTAGGAGGCGAGGTCGAGCATACGCTCACATTCGTCTCCTGCAGAACCAGTAACACTATACTTATGCAACACACACACGCACGCACGTACACCACACACACACACACACACACACACACACACACACACACACACACACACACACACACACACACACACACACACACATTAAAGGCTGGGCCAAGTCACAACTAAATGAGGAGTAAATGAGGGTGTCTAACTGGGGCTATGCTACCAGAACTGCCATAAAAAAGGGCGGGAAAATGTAAAGAATATCCAGAAAGGGTTGGATATAAATATGCTAAGATATAGAAAGTGATTAACAAACAGTGCAGGTGTAATTTAACAAAATACATAATCTGCAGAATATATGGAAATATGATATGAGGAGATTCTATGTGATGGATTTTAATGGTCAGTAAAGGCAACACAAAGTCCAAAAACGTGTAAATGTATTTATTTTTTGGGCCCTCTAACACCTCTCACACCTCCATCAGTCTGTGGTTTCCGTCCCGTCTCTTTTCTATTTATTCTAGCATCTGTACGTTCATTTTTCGTGTCTTTTTAGCCAACATTACATGTATTTTTTATATGTGAATTTGCAGATTACGGTCACACGTTTAAAGGTGGCCTCCTTCTTTCACAACATAAAAAAAGCTTCCCTCAGGACTATTGAAATATACAGTTGTCTAATAAACAGCTGATGCGTTTCACTGTGCATAGAAATATCTCAGTGGTTATTAATCAGAGAAATCCTTCTGTAAGCTGTCAGTCTGTTCTAGTTCTCCTCACAGAAATGAAAGACACTCTGAGATATATGCCAACAGTGTTTAGGGCTAGCGACCCCTGTGAAGCCCCTTTGACCGTGTCCTTCCCTCTGCTCAGATCCAGCCCTACGAGAACATCAAGCTGAAGGGACTCCCTGACAACATCTCTGCCAGCCTCAACAAGCTGGCTGTGGTCAAACTCAACGGGGGTCTGGGGACCAGCATGGGCTGCAAGGGCCCCAAGAGTCTGATCAGCGTGCGCAACGAGAACACCTTCCTGGACCTCACCGTGAAGCAGATAGAGGTGCAGACGCACGAAACAAGCGCTTCCAGAGCTTCAGAGGGTCCGGTTTAACCTGAACTCTGTTTTTGTTCCTCAGCATCTGAACAAAACGTTTAACGCCGACGTTCCTCTGGTCCTCATGAACTCCTTCAACACGGACGAGGACACGAATAAGATCCTGCAGAAATACAAACACCTCCGCGTCAACATACACACCTTCAACCAGAGCAGGTACAGCACTCTCACACACACACACACACACACACACACACACACACACACACACACACACACACACACACACACACACACACACACACACACACACACACACACACACACACACACACACATCAGAGACATTTATTTATTATTTTGTGTTTCCAGTGTTTTGTATCAGCAGCTTTACAGTAAACTGTGTCTGCCATGCAGCCTTTGACTCTGTGGATCCTGGATCAACATATAAATATCAGCACTTTTATTTGTAACTCTGTTTTATTGCAACTAAAAAAATCCAAATCCAAAGACAAGACGGGTTGCTATCCCTTTTGTGCACCTTGTGAAAAGAGTGAAGGAGCAATGCCTTGTGTTTTTACGCTGCTGTAAAGAAAACACCTCCCAGTTTGGGATCTATAAAATATCGCTTATCTTTTATCCATGTTCCCCCCCGCAGGTATCCGAGGATCAACAAGGAGTCTCTGCTGCCCATCGCCAAGAATATGGGGACTGGGGGGGAGAACGGGGAGGCGTGGTATCCCCCGGGTCACGGAGACATCTACGCCAGCTTCAGCAACAGCGGGCTGCTGGACCAGCTGCTGGCCGAGGGGAAGGAGTACATCTTCGTGTCCAACATCGACAACCTGGGCGCCACCGTGGACCTCTTCATCCTGCAGCACCTCATGAGCCAGCCGGCCGACCGGCGCTGCGAGTTCATCATGGAGGTCACCGACAAGACCAGGGCCGATGTCAAGGTGAGGGCAGGGCGTGGATTATGCTTCCAGCTAAACATATTCTGCTCATTCTCAGGTTCATATCACTGTGTAGCGTCTCTCCTGGGACATGTCTCCATGCTTTGACGTTCAAAAAAAGCACCCTCTGTCTGAAACCAGAGCCCAGTCTGCTCTGATTGGTTATTTGTGTTTGTATGTGTGTACCTGCCCAGGGAAATGAGCTAACATCTGGCATACTCTTCCCTTCCTTTGTCACAAAGATCTACTTCCTGTCTCCTCCTCTCCGCAGGGCGGGACTCTGATCCAGTACAAGGATCACCTGAGGCTGCTGGAGATCGCTCAGGTCCCAAAGGCTCACGTGGACGAGTTCAAGTCCGTCACCAAGTTCAAGATCTTCAACACCAACAACCTGTGGATCTCTCTGCCCGCCATCAAGAGGCTGCAGGAGCAGAACGCCATGGACCTGGAGATCATCGTCAACCCAAAGGTGAGGCTCGCTTTAGGAAATCACTCGGCTGTCATCACTGCTGAGTGGGTAACACTTCCTTTTACATTTCCTAATTATGTTACAGCATCTTGACAGAACTAATGGGTTTAGTGCATTACATTTAGCTGAAGCTTGTATCCAAAGCAACTTACAATCATCGCATTCAACCATGAAGAACAAACTGAAAATAGCAAAGATCCTGCAGGTAGATTGCAGAATACAGATGGTGTTTGATTTATATACTTCCATTTAAGGAACTACAATGCAAGTAAACTAAGTATTGAGCAATTTAAAAAGGAAATGTATCTTCAGTCAAACGGACAATTCAACGTCTTTGGTAAATCATTTCTCGAGATAAATCAATATTCAATTAATACCTACTTTTTTTTAATACATCCATCTAACAAGATATTAATCTGAACATATCATCACTTTTTAATTCATCAATGATCTCAAGATAAAGGTTTAACAGAGGCTTTATTTTCTGAGACAGAATAAAAAATGTTATCATGAAACTATAATTAAAAAGGAGCTTCTTGATAAATACATAAAGTTTCTTCACATTAATTAAGTCATTTCCTTTCAGACTTCATGTAGAGACGGCACGATAATTGTAGCAGGATATATCTTGATAAAAACACTTTGATTTCCTCATCAAGACTCTCATGCCTCTGCAGAAGAGCACCTTCATTTATCTCTTATCTCGATGTGATATCTGCTTAATTCTCTTGTCATTTCAAGAAAGCAGAGTAATGTCTTCAGTAAAATGGAATCATGTTGTTGTTTGTTTGATCAACACAACGTACAGATGTGTCAGAGAGCAGGATATAGTGTCTTGTTAAACAGCAGTTCATTTCCTCACAATATCACCGAGAGTCTCTCCTCTGCAGACGCTGGACGGCGGTCTGAACGTGATCCAGCTGGAGACGGCGGTGGGCGCCGCCATCAAGAGCTTCAACAACGCGCTGGGCGTGAACGTGCCGCGCAGCCGCTTCCTGCCGGTGAAGACGTCCTCCGACCTGCTGCTGGTGATGTCCAACCTCTACAGCCTGGACGCCGGCTCGCTCACCATGAGCAAGAAGAGGGAGTTCCCCTCCACGCCGCACGTCAAGCTGGGCAGCTCCTTCACCAAGGTCAGCTCCAGGGACCGCAGGGGACTACTGAAGAGTCAGGGAGGGGTTCAGATACTACTCTCAGTTTCAACTATTTAATAACTTAGTTAATAACTTTCTAAACTGCAGACTGCTTCTGTTGTCAGCTTCACTTATTTTTAAGTTTCCCTAAACCGAGATCTGCTTTGGTAAATCCGTTTATCATAAGTTTAGGATTTCATCATGTGATCTTAAGATGGAAAACTAAATGTAAAGCGATTTCAAATTCCATAAAAATACTGTTTTCACAAATCTCAGGGGGAAAATATGGATCTACATTTGATCATTTTGTTCCTACAGAAGGCAAAGATGGGACATGCGTCTCGTTAATTGGGGAAAGCAAAGTATTTCCTTCATGATAATTGCTTAATTGTCTCCACAGCTTTAGAAAACAAAACATTGTTTCATCCTGTTTTCCTCAAATCTATTTTTTTCCTCAAGATAAAAATACTTTTATCTTCTGAAACTAACATTTTCTAAATAACATCAAAATAATTGTTCCGTGAAGAACTGAACTTTGATTAATGACGTTGTTTTTGTGAACAGGAATACTTTATTTAATCTGAACAACTCAAATTATTTTGGCTGATAAATACATTGGATTACACATCTAACGTTGAAGCATCGACACGGTCAAAGGGTTTTCTAAATTCCACAATAAAAAAGCCTGAAGTGTTGACATGGTGTTTTCCTCCGCAGATATTTAGGTTTGAACATTGGTCATGTGTTTTGTGTGGTTTTCAGGTTCAGGAGTTCCTCTGCAGGTTTGAGAGCATTCCCGACATGTTGGAGCTCGACCATCTCACCGTGTCCGGAGACGTCACCTTCGGGAAGAACGTCTCTCTGAAGGTGACCCACACTCACAGTCACTCACCTCTCACGACTAAATCATAAAAAGTCCTAGTAATGATTAAAGGTAAAAATACAGAATGCCAAGTCAATTCTTAGAAGTATGCAATAAAAAATAAAACATTTAAAGTCATATTACGTAACAAAAGTGTCATAAAATAGTATGCTTCAAGTAAAACAAATTCAATTCTAATGACTTTTTCGGGTTATTATAGGATATCTATATTGTTTACATCATCCTATGACCATATTTGTAATCTTATTTCTCAAATACTACACTATTACTCTTCTCTCTTGAAGGTTGTACATACACGGTACCGATCAGGCGTTGATAACCTAAAGAAAAACACGTCATAGAAAAGTCTACGTATTTTAATGGTGCTGCATTAGTACCTTAATTATCCTTATACGGATCTGATACCTCCTGTACCTCTGCCAACAATAAACCAGTAACATAACCACACCGCGTTTAATTATAAAACCTCTTTACTTCCACCAGGGAACCGTCATCATCATAGCCAATCACGGAGACCGGATCGATATTCCCGCCGGAGCGATGCTGGAGAACAAAATCGTTTCAGGAAACCTGCGGATCCTCGACCACTGAGGCATTCTGGGAGAAAAAACACACGATCAATCAAGCCTTGAAGAGACTCTGAGATTATTTCCTCTGCTCTCAGCTGATGAACGATCACAGGTTGTTCTAATGTAAAGACAACCTGAAGGGTCAAAGGTCAACGTCTTCCTGTTCCCCTCTGCAGACACCAGAGAACTTCCTGTTACTGAAAGCACTGTGGGGTTTCTGCTGTCAAATAAAAAGTGCAATACAGTCAACAGAGTGGCGTTTGTTTCTGTAGTTTTTAATATCTTATTTTGATTTATTTTGAAGGTTCATTTCCTTTAGATTTTTACCTTTCAGACAGATGAAAACTGTGGGATTTCAAAATAAAAGCCTCCAGAGTGACGCTCAGATTCAGAGGGATATAACCTAATAAAGTATAATTATTCATGTGCAATTTTCTTCATTTATCTTTGGTTTAAATATAATAAAAGAGAAATGCCGTCACAATTTCAACAACACATTTGAACATTCCCAGTTTGCCGTCATTTAAGAGGCATAATTCTGTAAAAGTTCCAATTAAAGAAACTCAAACCAAAAGTTTGAAACTCACTTTTATAATTAACTTAACGACTTCATACTGATTTCTAATAATATTTCTGCTAGTGTGTGCCAACTGCTACTGTACCGTCCTCACTAAGGTGTGGGAACCCAGCTAGACAGTGAGCTAAACGTTCCTTTATCCGTGATGCAGTCTTTATTGAAATTCTGAAAGTCAGGAAAGTGAAACTAAAAATAAAACAATGAGAAATATAATTAGGTTCTACTTGGTTGGAAAGTTAACATACATCAACTAGACAAGCTAAGCTAATGACCTTGACATTCACTGTTGACTGCAGTGCCTAAACTGACCTGTAGCTAACATTTAGCTAACATCTTCAAAAAATCGTTTTTAAACCATTTACTTTTATAACTGCTTTTTAACAACATGAATTCGACATAAACTATGAAATTATAAATTACAACAAAGTTTAACAACATTAAGAAAGGAATACATACAAGTGATGCCTCTGCTGGGGCAAATGAGTCCGCGTTTCGTGAGAAGGAGCCCTTTCACAGCATGTTAACATTAGCTAACCTTGCTCCAACTAACTTCCAACTCCCTACTTCCTGTTTCTAACACTGTGACGTTATGTCAAAATAAAAGTATTCCTGCTAAATGAATTTCACATTAAATAAAAGTCCCAAAATGTTTTATATCCTACATCAAAATGCTTTTATTGTGAAACCATGCAGAAGGTCACATACCAGGAGCAGCAACTGCAGGAAAACGAACCGAAAAAAAGCACCAAATGTTTAAGTATTTTTCTATAATTACAAAAATGTAAACCTTAGTATTTGAAGTTTTTTAATTTGCCTTCATAGAAAATAAAATGTATTTGAGAATGTCGTTACATGGACTTAAGCTTTTGTGGAAAACTCTACAAAACCATGTTTACCTTTAAAGTATTTTCATTTGGAACCATCTTTATCTAAGTCTAAATGTTGCATCTAATTTCCATGAAGGATTAAACAATGGTTGTGTATGCCGTCAATTAAAGTTCCTAGAAAGAAAAATCTGCAAAAATTAATTGTGAGAAGTTAGAAATCATAATATGCATCTCTAATTTGCAGACGATGACTTTGGACTTAATGAGGGATAATATTCGGACACTTTACAAACCCTCAGTCAGCCGTCAAACAACTTTGAACCTTAAAAAGTGCAGCAAAAAAGAGACGGCAGAACACGTCGCTCCATCATCCTGTTTTATTCACATCAGGTTTGAAGGATTCAAGACATTTTGGATTCTCAGACATGCAGCCAGACTCATCCACACACACACACACACAATCACACTCACTCACTCTCTCTCTCTCTCTCTCTCTCTCTCTCTCACACACACACACA
Source organism: Eleginops maclovinus (assembly GCF_036324505.1). Classification (NCBI taxonomy): domain Eukaryota; kingdom Metazoa; phylum Chordata; class Actinopteri; order Perciformes; family Eleginopidae; genus Eleginops; species Eleginops maclovinus. Next base: position 2,313,771 of record NC_086353.1, read on the forward strand.
CACACAGTGGTATGGTAGGCACACTGTAGTGGAGAGCTCAGATGTGTCGTCTGACAGTCAAAAGTAGGCACTTCTGAAGCAGGGAGGAGGATCTCTGTTTTTGGGGCGGCTGCAGTCACATCACGGTCCCCGGATCGAAAATATATCCAGAGGACATTGAGCTCTGATTCTGAGGACAGCTGTTGTAGCTCCATAAACCTCAGGATAGCAGGATCTATTTCCCTGTATTAAAGTACTTCAGCAGTTAATGCCGGAGGAGGTGCAGGGTCTCTGCTCATCCTTAATGATGTAGAGCTCGACGTAGTGTTTCTCTTTTAGGGAGCAGGGACTGACGGTGATGTGACGGCAGCGGGACAGAGGTGTTTCTTCAAGACGGAGCTGAGAACGACTGAGTTTAGCTCGGGAACAGAGAATCTGATGTTTGGAGTAAATCTGATGTCTGAAGTAATTAAGAATTTGTTTATTTTTTTTGCAACATTTTGAGAAAATCTCATTTATTTATATTTTTGACAAAATCTGAAATAATATATATTTTATTTTTAGAAATTCTGACTTTTTTTGACAATCTGAACAAAACAACACTTTGGAGAAAATGAGAAGAAAAAATAAATCTGCTTAAAAAAAGAGTCTGATGTTTGGAGGATATCTCACCTTTTTTATTCTTTAGAGAAAATGTGAAAAAAAAGTAAGCTTTTGAGAAAATCCGAAAAAAATCCAAATCTGGGAAAAAAATATGATGTTTCACTAAAATCTGAAATTTGGAGAAAAAAGTTTGGAGAAAATGTGATCACTGCTTAATTATAAACACTGGAATTTGAATGAAAAATAATTCCGTTAAATGTAGAGCTTGTTTTACCTAAGTTGCTGAAGTGTATTTTTATAATAAACAACAATTCAGTAAATTTAGTTGTTTTTGTTGGTCAACAATTTCAGTTTTAGCAACGTGAGTTTCGCCTACTCTTTTCAAATGTTATATTCAGAAAGGGATTTTTGAGTGTTGGATGAAACTGACCGCATTATTTTGCAGCAGTAATACTTTTTATGTGAGGTTTTCAGGTTCTCAGTTCTGGAGCTCCTGTTTTAAAGTTCCACTGAAGATATTTAAAACCTGCATCAGATTTTCTGCTCCGTTTCCAGTCGTCTGAACTCCACAGGAAACAAAAGGCTCCCGCTCTGATCATGCAGAGTAAATAAACCCACAGCAGGAGAACAGTAGTTTGAGTCAGCAGCTGAGTTTCATGCTTCATGTTCTGCAGTCTCATCGTTAAACAACACGTAGAAAAATCCCCTTCGCCTCTCCTTCATCGCAACCACTGAAGATCACTCAGCTGAAGAAAAATGCATAATTTAAAGATATCAAAAGTGTAATTGAAGAGAAATCCCCCAGATAGGAGTTTTACTTTGGTAGGGACAGGTCGTAGCTGAGAGTAGTGATGCCTTCACGGTCCTGATGTTTTAATTTGACGTTTTTTAGGAAGTTAACTCTTCAATTACACATCTTTTTGATTCCTCCAGGTCTCACATCGTCTGGATTCCCACGCCTTGAAAATATTTCTTAAGTATAAAAGTTTAAGAATCCATTTCCACCACGTCACCACAGCGATAAAACCAAAATCATCAGATGATTGGATAAAGAAACCGGTTGATTCCTACAGAAAAAGAGCAGAAAAATATTATTCCCCCGCAGCGGGTCATGTGATCTGAACCCTGGATCCTCGGCTGTGAAATCTGCGAAACCAGCGGCAGAAAAAAAATCGTTGTGCGTTGCTGATAAAAATCCCTTCATCCCTCCGACGCGTGGAGGAAAAACGTCCGCCAGTGTAGAGTGTTTCCAAGACGACAGAAAAATAAATTACCCGTCTTTTCACAAATATTATCTATACCCTTCACTCCCACTAAAACCGTCTCTAATAACTTACTAGCTTCTCTGTTGGATTGCACACAGTAATCAGCAGTTTTTAAGGAGGCTCTGTGTGTTTCTCCATAACAGTTCTTAAGGTGGAGCCGCTCAGGAAGCCCCCGGTTTTGTGTTTATTGGTCCCCTCCGGGCCTCCTCCACCCGAGGTCGTCCCCACTCTGTCTCCGGGTCAGTGGGTTGATGCTGGATGTCCCGTCGTCGTCGTCCTCCTCCTCCCATCACCTCTTCTGCTCCCAGATCTCCACCATGTTCAGATCGAGCCGGTCGAGACTCTTCAGCGCCTGCACGTTCTCCGTGTAGAACGCTACGTCCACCACCACCAGCCTGCAGACAACCAGTCCCATTTAAAACACACTGAATGCTAAAAGATTTGAACATTTCAGATTTTTTTTCTAAAGGATCATCTTTCCTAAAGTTTTTTCTAAATTTCAACTTTGAAAAATGTCCTGCACTTTTTTCATTATTCTAACTCCTTTTCCATGTGGTCCTTATCTTCTTCTTTTAAACATTCACACTTTATGTTTCACATTTTTATCCTTTTGTTTTTCTTTTCAAACTTCAGATTTTTCTCTCAAAATTTTGACTTTTTTGAATTTCCGTCTATTTCTTTAAAATTAACACAGTTTTCAAAATGTCTGGATTTTTTTCTAAATATCGACTTTAAAGAAATGCAGATTATTTTTTCAAAATTAGGATTTTTTTCCTACAAATTCAACTTTTTAAATTCTCACTATTTCTTCAAAATGATCACTTTTTAATTTTAAAAAATCTGCCTTTTTTTCTAACTTCTGACTGGTTCAAAGTCCTCTAGTGCACCTTATTCTGCTCATTGTCAGGTTCATATTTCTATTCATATATATGTGTGTTTTGTGCCTCTACATGTCTCCATGCTTTAATGTTCAGAAAGCTCTTTATGTTTCTCATACTGCCTGTGCTGCAGCACCTCTTTTCACCCTCTGTCTGAAACCAGAGCCCAGTCTGCTCTGATTGGTTAGCTGGCCGGCTCTGTTGTGGTTGATAGAGATGTCCCGCCCCTTAATCTATCACTTACAATGTTTTGAAGCTGTAGCCAATAGAAGCCTGACTATATTACTCAACGGTTCTTGGACCCAAACATTCACTTTTTCTAATATGTGGCATTCAAAACATAAACATTTTTATTATTTTTAGGCAGGAAATGATCCGTGATTAGTTCAAAATGTGTTGTCAGTCATTAAGTGTGTGCCGTTTACCCGTTCTGTGGTCCTCCATCATTAACGACCCCGAGTCGAGCGAGCTGCCTCTTCAGGTGTAGCTTAAAACTGGCATTAATCCTCAGGAACAACATCTGCACACAAACACAGAAACACACATCTGTGTGAGACTCAAACAAACCCGAAGACACTCAAACACATTATTACATTTGATTATTATACAAAGAAGAGTGAAGGGATTTCTGTCCGACCTGCGTCTGCTCTTCAGGAAGGAGCTCAGAAATGGCTTCGTGCATCTTGGCCATCTGTTTGCAGACGTTTCGGAAAACGGCCGAGGGCATCGGAGCCTTCACTTCATACTGAGGACACACACAACAACACACACACACACACACACACACACACACACACACGGTGATTACGCTGGCAATGACCTACAGTTTTACCTTGTGGACGCCTTCAATGCAAATGTTTTGACTTCATATTTTCTCCAATAATTTGAGAGAAGGTCAAACTTTATCGAGCCCCAGTGGAGAGAATGTAGTTGTTGCAGCAGAACAAACAGAATTACTTGCACTAGAAACTACTGTTTTTAAGAGCATTAAAGGAAATATTGAGTGTTCAGGATAAGATATAGAGACGGTATGGGATAAGCGCTTCAGTATAAGGTGAGATGGATATATTATATACAGTATAGCATTAAAGACATAACAAATATGGGTATAAATTGTCATGTAGAGTAAAGTAAACGTCAAATAAACTTGACCTCCACAGCGTCACAAAGATGGCCGGTTTAATACATCTCTATAAATCTACATCCGATCCAGTGTGCAGCTCAGACATGAGGCGCCACAAGGACTACACACTAATGTTTCCTAACGGGGATGAAACACTGAAAGCCGAGCTCACCTTTGATAAAACTTTCTCAAACAGACTGTCCATGATGGCCACCAGCTTAGCAGAGATCTCCGCTATGTGATCGTTGTAGTCCTGCAGAGGAACACACACACTCAGCCACGGGAGGGACGACATTTTGACCAAAACTTTAGATTTTAGAATAAACTTCAGTGATGGATTGTAACTGAGTACAAAATGGAGATACTTTTACTCCTCTACATGTCAGAGATGAATCTTGTTTCTGTTACTGTTCAGATTCCTGCCCCACCCCCCACTTCCTGTCCCGTGAAACGAGGCATATGTATTTGTGTGCGTTACCTTGGTGATGTGGTCGAAGTGTCTGAGCACGCTGAACTGTTTGGGCTGCAGCTTGGTTTCAAAGTGAGCTCTGATGATGGGAATGTACTGAACCACCAGCTGCAGGCAGCGGGAGGCTAATGCTACACACGCACACGCACACACACACACACACACAGTGAAAGTTAGACAGCCGAAGCAACACTTCGCATATATTTAGCATCTCCATTTCCAGCATTCAAAGCTCCTCTCTAGGCAGAGATCAGATTGTGTGTGTGTGTGTGTGTGTGTGTGCGTGTGTGTGTGTGTGTGTGTGTGTGTGTGTGTGTGTGTGTGTGTGTGTGTGTGTGTGTGTGTGTGTGTGTGTGTGTGTGTGTGTGTGTGTGTAGTGTTTCATACCGAGGTTTTTGGTGGTGATGGTCTTCAGGCCGACGACCTGCAGAGCACCGGCTCCCAGAACCAGCTGGCAGCTCCGAGAGTTGAAGTGCTGCAGAAACAAGAGAAGAAGAAACCGCTTTTAGAACGCGACGCTAAGATACCGGTGTGCGGCTGCTAGAGGGCTCCTGGTAGCACAACACAGGAAACATCACTTATAATAAAAACAACTTTAGGGGGTTCTGACCTTGAGGAGGTCCGACAGACGTGTCAGCATGTCGGTGGCGATGGATGGGATGTCGTTGACACACTGACAGTATTCCAGAAAGATCCGGATCAGCAGCAGCACCGTCCTGTTGATCAGATGTAAATGCATCAGACTTTAATTTCAAATGAAAACCATCATTTTGTAGAAACGTAAACGGCATGATTAGTTTTAAGTTATGAAACATGAACACTGGTGAGGTCACGAACCCGACGACGGCATATTTCTGCCCGTTGACGAGCAGAAACTCAGCAGGCTTCCTGTCCTCTGGACCTGCACACAGAGCAAAGCTTTAAAGAGTTCAGCAACTTGTTTACTTTTGAGTAGTGATATCTTTGTTGATTATCAAAGTGTGTTTCTGAACAGCTCATGTTTCCTGTCTATTATCACAATGAAAGTCAAATGCTAATGGTTCTACACAGAAGCCATTTAATCAAATATTTATGGAGCATTCTCCGTCTTCAGACAACTCAGTCCAGACCTCTTCTGGGTCTATTTATTAAACCCAACGAGCAACCAATAAATCCTATACTCCTTAATCAAATCCACCGCTGTATACATGTTGCATCAGCTTCCTTATTGCACATAAAGCCAGAGCGGAGGGTTTGGGAGGAGCTGGTTCAGTCAGGAGGGGTTTTGTGTACCTGGGATTTTGCGCTCTGGTAGTGTTATTCTTCCATCAGCGATAGAGTTCACCAGATCCTGGAACTCAGCAGGAACCTCGGCCTGCTTCCAGCGCTCGTTATCCAGGAGGAGGCTGCAAAACAACAAAGAACACACCATAAACACCAGGACACACACACACACACACACACACACACACACACACACACACACACACACACACACACACACACACACACACACACACACACACACACACACACACACACACACACACACACACACACACACACACACACACACACACACACACACACACACACACACAGAGTACTTGCTTGGTATTTTGAGTATTATTTCACAGAAATGTCTAATCTCAAAATGTGAGACTGCTCTTCTGTCAGCAGTCCTACAGCTGAGGTTGGTAAAGCATGTCCTGCGTGCCGGTATCTACATGCGTGTGTTGCTGCTGACCTGAGTTTGTTCTTGCGTTCTTCGTGGAAGCGGTGCACGAAGCGGTTGGCCTGGCTCTGCAGCGCCCCCCGCAGGGAGCCGCTGCGCCGGCCGCACAGCTCCTCCGTGTCCCGGACGAAACCCTCCACCGTCTGAGAGAGCAGCACAAACTCCGCCGAGCTCAGGCGCTCCAGAGAGCCGTCCTGTGGAGGGGATAGTGAATCTTTAGATATTTAATAATCGTGGTATCATGCAACTCCTCCGGGAGGCGTCGTGGTACCTTCGCCCTGGCGGTGAGCACTTTGACGCAGCGGTCGTGGCTGACGTCGGAGGCGGTGTGCAACAGCTCCTTCAGGTGGCTCATCACTCGGTTCAGCTCCATATCAGACGGCATCATGTTCTCACAAGACCTGAACACACACACACCATCAGAGACTTTTACACACACCTGAAAACTAGCCCTGATCACAGAATTTCCTGAGGGCAGACTGAAGCCCTCTTTAGTGAAACAAGGTCTGTGGAAACAAAAGCTTTACAGATTTCAACAGACAAAATGTGTCAGTAAGAACGCCTATGAGATTTCTCAACGCCGTCACACCCAACACTAGCCGCCTTTAGCTTAAGGACTTGAAGTCATGTGACCGTGCTGTAGTTCCTTTATAGTTTAACGTTAGCTTTTTACATCTGTAGATTACATTTACGCTTCAAAAATCATAAAATCGGAGATAATCCTGATCATTTGCCTCCCTTTTTTCTACAGTATTTCAAAATCAAATGGACCTCTACCTCTACCTTGTGGGCCGACCTACAGAAAAACATCATACCTGCACCACTCTATAACGTACCGTCTGAGTAAGGAGCAGCTGCAACCCAAACTGGACCCCTAAAAGTCTTGAGTAACTCACATGAAGCTCTGCTCCCGGCTGACGGAGGTCTCGGTGTACCCGGAGGCGGAGTCGCTGCCGGCTGCCTCCGCCCGGCTCTGCTGCCCCCTCACCCCGACCACAGAGCCCTGATCCTGGACCCCCTGCTGCTGCTGCTGGGCCTCGTTTAGAGCGTCACTGATGAACAGACCCTCGTGGGTGAGGTAGGCCAGCTCCGCCCCCCCCTGCAGCATCGCCAGGCCGGGAGAAGCCTCCTGAACCAGAGCGGCCTCCTCCAGGAGACGGAGCTTCTGCGTCGACGCCAGAACCTCCAGAACCACGTTTTTGATCACGCTCTGCGTGGCCTGACGCACAGCGGGGGATAAAAGACACAGTGAGTCATGTTTTAAAGGCTTCTCACAGCTGATTGAGATTCTGCAGCTGATTTAAACCCACCTTGATCCTCTGCAGGAAGAGCAGGAAACTCTCAAAGACGTTCTTCAGCAGCTCGAACCACTGAGGGAACGTCATCAGACGGATCTGGTCCGCTACCCTTCAGACACATTTTACACAAAGGTTAGAAGATCATAAACCTGTCTGTACATCAACTCTGCACATACACACTCTTTCTATAGATCCCTTTACTTGTAATCCAATACACTCGCTAAATACTTTTTAGAATACACTCTCTCCTCCTCCTCTTCCTGCCCGGTGTAAAGCATCTACCTCCATGGACTTTGAATGTTTGTGATAACTGAAGGATGAAGTTTGCCTTTATGTGTTGAAAATCATTTAAATATTTAATTATTACAAATTATTTTATACCTTTAATTTGATTTAAACTCAGTTTTAGATTCCCTCTTCAAGCATTTCAGTGTTTCTCAGTCTTCAGGTGGGAGTAATGATGTGGTTTCATTGTTTTGAAGCACTTTTATGCTCCAACACAATGAAACTGCATCCAATTCTTCAGCATTTCTGGCTATTTTCCCACTGTCTTCCACAAAAGAATGAACACTTCTATGCCGTGAAAATATTCTCTGTTGTTACTTACTTAGTGACCACTTCAGTGTCGATGTCTTCTATTTGCAAAACATTTTCTGCCACGCACTGAAAAACACAATCAGATTAAGAGCTTATAAATCAAACAGTCACTTAGTGTTTGTTCACTTGTCTGTAGTTTATCCTGTGCAGATGTTTTAAGTTAAATGTCAGGAGGTCGTACCTGAGAGACGATGGATTTCACCGCCATGATCATCTCCTCGCTGTAAATATCCAGGAAGTCGAGCTTCCGCTGCCGCAGCAGGCCGAACACCAGAGACTCCAGACGCTCCTGAAACACACACACAAGAGATGACACATTTATGAGCGTTCATCTCAACAGGAAGCGATTCAGACGATACGAAATGTGATTTGAGATAAATTAGGGTTCCTTCACAAGGCTGAAATCAAATGAATGAATCATCACAAGCAACACATCCATAATCACCCCACAGTTTATATAATGTAGATCAGGCTGAGCCAACTAGAAACCACAGGTAGACACTAAACTGATGCACAGGTGTAGCTAAAAGGAATGTTTTAATTCATTGAATCCTGTTGATGCTTTGATTATCTGAAAATATGTTTTATTTTATTTAAACACAATTTTTTTCAATCACATTTTGAATACATGTGTTTAACTTCATGAGCAACGGAACAATTGTCTTTAATCGTGCTTTTAACAATATGATTTGACTCATTTGACACATTATTAAATAAACCTCCAGGCCTAAACTCAAAGATTATTTCCTTGAAGAAATCAAAGCGAAAATTATAGATTTTTTTTCCCTGAGTTTGTTAACCTGCTTGGAGACCAGATGGATTCCCCACATGGGTACACATGTGTTCCTAATGTTTAAAACACCAACAGAAACCTGTGAGTTGTTCCAGTTAGCTTTCCGGGTCTTATCAATCTAGGTGAAACCATAAATCATCAAACTAAATGTTATAACTCCACCCATCTGACACTCCATGCACATTAAAACAAGCGCTCCCATGATTATTCCCAGACAAGATTTCGCATCAATCCCTGTGAGACATCAGAGCTTGGTTTGAGCAGCAGACAGGATTTGGATTTCTTTGCATGTCTGAGTGTGTGTGTGTGTGTGTGTGTGTGTGTGTGTGTGTGTGTGTGTGTGTGTGTGTGTGTGTGTGTGTGTGTGTGTGTGTGTGTGTGTGTGTGAGTCCCACCTTCTGAGAGGCATCGTTTGGTTTATAGACCTGTGATGGGCACAGCATCCGTTAAATACACAACAAATCAAATGAGGCTTTCTAGGAGCAAATGTCTGCGCTGCTCAGTAATGATGGTTTGGTTTTCATGGAGAGCTTTTAGCCGTGAATTGATGAAGCAGCTGTAGAGAGACAGGAAATGGGACGACATGCAGCTGAAGGCCACGAGTTCTACTTATAAAGGCTCAACCAAAATCTTTATAATTTGCTAGTTTAATATTTTCTCAATTAATCTAAATCTCCCCTGATCACATTCTGTACTCAATTTTTTATCAAATGTATTTATTTATTTGATTCATTTGATATTCTCATTTCGAGAACAATCGTAATTTCTTATTGAGTTTATTTTCTCGTTCAATTTCCTAAAGCATTATGAGGCCATATCACAAATCCCTAAGTAACTTCCTTAAACCTGCAGCTCTCTTTGACATACTGTATATACATTTGATCTGTTTAAATAAATCACATGAAAAGACGAGCTTCACTTAATTTCTTCTACCTTTAAACCTCCCATCTGGAGTTGGGATGAATAATGTCTGAAGAGGGTTTGTACACATCAAAACATTTTGGAGTTTATACAGGGGTTGTTTGTTCCTACCTTCTCGAGGACATGCGGCTCGTCCCTCAGGCAGCGGTTCAGGTCGCTGCGGGCGTACATGCTGAAGTCCTCCACCATCATCTTATCGATTAGCTTCTCCAGCTCGCACAGCTGAGAGCCCAGATGTCTGAGGGACAAAAAGAGAAACAGAGACAGACATTAAGCTGCAGTTTGTGTGGTGTCAATCTTCCTGTACTGAGGCTCTAAAGGTCACATTAAACAGTTTGATAATCATAATGCGACCCTGTCTGACAAACCACAGTCTAATCTAGATGCTGTTGTTGATAAAAACTGATTTGTCACTGCACTGCTTTCAATTTAAATCTCGTCATGTTCAGCCGCGATGACTTTATGTTGTTCTCACTGTGCTCACCTGTCTTTGACTAAAAATAGACTTGAGTTTTGGGGAAAAAAGACTAATAACAGACTTTATGTCAGGCAGAAAGGATATTAAAATACAAGAACATACAGTTTTTAAATCAAAGCCAGCTCAGAAGATCGAGAACTCCAGTTGTTCATGTTTATTTTCTCCTCTATACTTTCATTATAGCTTCTCAGCAACCATCAAACAGCTCAGGAACACTTTGATAACTTCTCCCAGAAAGAACAACAGCTTGAGTGGAGGTATCTCTGCCTCAATTAAGGTCATGTCTGAATTTTTATTGGACTGAATGTAAATGCTACTTGACACAAACCTGACAAACGTTCTCACACACACACACACACACACACACTGCACACTGGGCTTTTTGTTGACTGCAAACAGGGAAACAGTTACATTTGGGAAGATAAAGCAAGATAAAAATAATTCCCTTTGTGTTTTTTCAGATTTCCCCCCCTCACCTGAAGCTGTGGACCCCCTGCAGCTCCTGCTGAAGAACCTCCTTGGTGGTGGAGATGAGCTCCAGTGCTCCCACGAACTCGGAGGTGGAGAGCAGCAGCTGCACGGTGGGCTGCGTCTGATGCACCGCCGCCATCAGCTTCAGCTTGTTGTGCAGCTTCACGCAGTTGTTGCGGGTCAGGGCGGTGCGGAGGGCCCGCAGAGGCCCCTGGCACATGACCCGGTCGATGGCGGCGGTGCGGCCCCGCAGGACGGCCACGGCGCGCTGCGTGTCCTGCAGTCGGTCCTGCAGATCGTGCTGAGAGGACATGGCGTGGAAAAAGGCCTCGGAGCGCAGCGAGATCTGCCGGGCGATGCTCACCTCCACCACGTCCAGGTAGTGGCTCAGCTACAGGAGCACAGGTCAGGGTTACATTTCACAGAGGAGCCTGTGAGAGGTGCAGAGCGGAGGAGGGAGCTCACCTTCTCCTGCAGGAGTTTGGAGGACGCAATGTCTCTGCTGCTCTTCCCCCCGGCGCTGTTGAAGTGCGACCAGGGCAGCACGCTGTTGAAAGTGGACGGATCCTCCAGAGCAAACTCAGGCTTCATGAAGATCTGCACATTCAAAACAAACACAGTTATTACAAATAAAGTGTCTGAGCAAGTAGTTTAAGTGTGTTTCTATAGTACAATTACTTTCTAATTAGCACACACAGAGGGAATTGAAAGCTTAATAAATAAACAAAAATTAAACCCAAGACGAATTCTGTTGTGGGATACTTCACTGATATTGTTAATCTGATTTCCGTACAAATGAAATACCCAATTGTTCACATCTGAATACAGAGAGACACTTGAATGTCTAGAATAGGAAATATAACTTTTAGATTACTGTGATCCAATAAAAAAATAGAGTAGAGTAGTTACCTTCGGGACTTGTTCCAGCTCAGCTTTGGATTTATCTAAAAACAAAAGACACTTGGGTGAAAATGGAATAACGAATTGTACATCAGCCTGTGATTGACATTAGGCTTGGTGCATGCATAAAAAACACTTTATATTTATTGACCAATCAGAGGAGTTAAACGGTCTGTTTGAAGTTAGAATTGTTACATATTCTTGTTGTTTTTAGCTCATTTTCAGTTTTTTTACAACGTTATCCGTAAAGTGCCGGTCTTGGTATTGTATCATCTTGTGACTGTCGAGTGTTTAATGAATAAAGTTATTGAAGATTGAATTTGTTTATCAGATAAACACTGCATTGGTGTGAGTGTGCTCTTTGTTTGCTTGTACTCAAAGTGATGGGTGTTTCCATCGGCCGCGTTAATGGGCTGAGAGGAGGCGGTCAGTGTGAGTGGAGCAGCAGCAGCGGGTTAATAATTCATACCGTGGTTGGAGGCGTTACTGGAGACAGCTTCCACATCGTCTTTGTTGGGACAGATCGTCTTGCAGCGTTCGTGGATTCTTTCCCTCTAAAAATAAGAAAGCATTTAGGGTTTTTTGGATGAAACTCAACATCTACAGGCGTGTCTGGTTCAGCCTGTGGGTGGCGCTCTTAAGGTCACACTTCCTGTTCCAAATGAGAACAATGAAGCAGCACTTCTAAGGAATAAGCATCCAGAGGAACGTTTCACAGCTGTTCTTCTGTCTTTTGTTCCTTTGTCTGTAGGACATCATATTGAAACCGGAAGGAGGAAATGAACTCATTGAGATACGTGTTGATGTCAGGGACATTTCTACTAACTAAAGAGCTCCGACAGAAACTGAAAGACGTCAGAAAGTCTGAAGCTTATCTGAGGATTTTTTATTTATTTTATTTCCTTATAAAGTCACAAGGAAGTGAGTATAAAAATGCAAGTGATACAGAAAGTTAACAAGGAATTAAAAGCTGCTGTATGAGCAGGTTTCCGATTGTTGATGAAGCTTCATAAAGCATAAAAAGGGAAGAATGGAAAACACACACTCATAAAGCTGTTTATGATGATAAATAGTGACAGAATCCAAGATTACGTGAGGAATAAATGACTTGCATTGAGATTTTTTGATATTTTGTAATGTCTAAAAAGGGATCAGAAAGGAAAATCAGTGTAAAAAATAAAGTGATTTAATTCAGACGGTGCTGTCAGTTCAAAAACCTTGAGTTTGATTTACTTTACTAAAACAGAAATGTGTCCCAGATCCCCGACGATGATACTGTAGCCCCTCACCTTAATTCATAATGATTTGAACAAAACAGGAAACATATCCAGCCGAGCAGAAGGAGCACGTATGCCTCCGTGTTCGAGTGTGTGAGTGTTTCCCATAACGAGTCCATCTGTGGAGCTCCACTACAGCTTTACAGCACCATCAACAATAAAGGGAACAACGAGGTAAAAAGCTCTGACAGACTCTGGTAGAGAGCCGTTTTGTTCTTATCAATGGGACTTAACGTTTGGTCCCAAAATTATGTTTGAATATGTTTTAGTCTGCGTTAAACATAATATCAAAACCACTTTTATAAAGAGAGTTTGAAATTGAAAATTAAAATACAATTAATTACACAAAACATAAATATGCAAAAAAACATATATAATAAATTAGATTTGCAACAAAAAAAAAAGGTTAAATAAGTGAAGCTCAGAAGTGTGATTAACAGCCAGAGGTTGTGACACACTTTCACACAGAGTACATTACTATATTTAAACCCTTAGGCCGGACTCATTTTTGAATTTGAGAAGATATCACATCAACGTTTCATATTATTGATTTGAGGATTTTCTTTTAGTACATAGATGGATAGAATCGGAGGATGAAACCCTCTTTATTTGTCACATACATGCACACAGCAGAGCACACACAGTGAAATTGGTCCTCTGCATTTAACCCATCCTAGTACTAGGAGCAGTGGGCAGCTATTGTGCAGCACCCGGGGAGCAATGGGGAGGGGGGATTGGAGGTGTCCAGTGCCTTGCTCAAGGGCACCACAGCAGGGCCTAGGAGGTGAACTGGGACCTCTCCAAGTAGCAGTCCACTTTCCATATTTTTTCAAGTCTGTTCGGGGACTTGAACCGGCGACCCTACGATTCCCAGTCCAAGCCCCTACTTACTGAGCCACTGCTGGATATTCAGCTGTAAGAGAGAGCCTCAGATCTAAGATTTCCATTGCTAACAAATGCTTCTCTATAATTGTTGTGCACACTACAAGAAATAAATGACTTACAACTTGTAGACAAGAGGGACATCCTTCACAAGGATCAAAGCGTGATCAAAGCGTGATCAAGGCTAAGCAAGAAATCACTCAAATCTGAAATGGTTGTGTATTGAGCGTATAACAACAAAGAATAGAATCTAAAACCACTCCAACAGGATTTCTGACACACCTTCAGGGTAAGGTCAGGCTCAACCTGAACACCTAGGACATATATCAGACTGGGGCTGTACGTCTCTGATGTAGGTCAGCGTATTTAGAGAGAAATGTGATTTTGAATCAGGGAGAAGAAGAGGAACAACCAACCGTTTATTGACTGTATGGAAAATACTGCTTTTAAAATGCCAACAAATATGAACAGAAACTGAATACTTTGTTGGATTAAAACAGTTAGGAAATTACTAGATTCATCTTTTGTTTAAATAAATGTTGAACCTCCAAAATGAGGACGTTTTTACACATTTTCTCTGGGACAAAAGGTCTTTTCCTATATCGTCCATACGGGAGAAGAGGACTTCAGCAGCCAAAACTTTCCAGGTATTACTTAATCAAAATTGAGTGTAAGACAACAAAGAGACAAGCACTCTGTCAGCACTCTCCAAAGCAGCTAAAAGAAGAGAATGCTAATCCTTTTTGTGAGAAGTGGAAGTCAAAGTGATTTAAAGTCACAGATATCCTCTTTTACTCCGTTTCGAGAATATTTACATCAAGACAATATGATGCTGCGTTCACATAGATGTTGACTTCTGGGTGAACACACATCATTTGTCTCGCAATAGTGTAAAACAAACATTCTCAGCCACCTGTGGATTGTTATTTCTACAAATAGTAGTAAATATATGATAATAATGTAGCTAAATCTTTATATACAACCATGTAGAAACACCAAGTTTGAACAGATTACAGAAAAAAACGTCAACAAAGGCCCACAAACAAGTCACATGTTCAGCTTTAAATTCACGCCCTGCTTCAGCAGCACAAAGGTTAAACCTGTGAACCCATCCTTTGTCTCTCAGAAACTCCTGAATAAAAATGTGTGTGTGTGTGTGTGTGTGTTACCTGGGCCATCTCCTGCAGGTACGGTGCGAAGTGTTCCCGGGTGATGTTGGGCAGGCAGAAGGAGGGCATCACCTCCGTCTCTGCGAAGTCCAGCCCCCATGTCTTGGTGAAGAAGTCGGACTCCCGCTTGGCGAGCCGCGGGTCGTTCAGCGCCGCCGGAAGGTTCACCTTGGAGCTGAACACAGTCCACCTGTCGTGCTCAGCCACCACGGAGGGCCCGTCACACAGGCCCCGCCCCTCACCTGCACATGAGAGGAGTTACACGACTTTATTAAGATGCAGGAACAAGTCGTGATGGCTGTAACGCTCGAGCGTGACGTATGGTGCAGATATTACAACCCCACTTATTATTTTATCTACACTCTGACAGAGAGCAAGGAAGACCTTTAAAGTTGGTTCCTATTTGAGAATAAAACACAGAGAAGAAGAAGAAGAACAAGAACAAGAAGAACAAGAACAAGAAGAACAAAAAGAAGAACAAGAACAAGAACCAGAACAAGAACCAGAACAAG
This sequence comes from Eleginops maclovinus, assembly GCF_036324505.1. Lineage (NCBI taxonomy): Eukaryota > Metazoa > Chordata > Actinopteri > Perciformes > Eleginopidae > Eleginops > Eleginops maclovinus. The sequence goes on from NC_086353.1 coordinate 2,329,100, forward strand.
AACAAGAACAAGAACAAGAACAAGAACAAGAACAAGAAGAACAAGAACAAGAACAAGAAGAACAAGAACAAGAACCAGAACAAGAACAAGAACCAGAACAAGAACCAGAACAAGAACAAGAACAAGAACAAGAAGAACAAGAACAAGAAGAACAAGAACAAGAACAAGAACAAGAACAAGAACCAGAAGAAGAACCAGAAGAAGAACAAGAACAAGAACAACAACAAGAACAACAAGAACAAGAACAAGAAGAAGTGCAGCACGCCGAGAGCCAAACTTAGTGTCACTGGTGTGAATATTTGTTCACAGTTTCAGAGGAAGACAACACGATGCAACTTGAAGTGCAAGTTCTGTGATGAACTAGAAAAATAAACCTACATTTCAAAAGTTGAATAGTGTGTTTTCTGAGGTTAGATTTGGTTTGAGTTTCAAATAAAAATCGTAGTCTCACTAACGGTTATGAACTTCTTATGCAACAGAAACAGGGAGATGATCGATTATGGTATTGGCCCTGAGACGCTTAATAACTTCATCTAAAATGAGATGACACCTCAGGGTCTCGGATCGTTAAATTATTTTACTACTTTCTGACATTTGATCTTCAAATTGACAGATAAATAAGTTAATAAAAGCCTTAAATGTTCCCACCTGTGGGCTCCTTGGGGCAGACGTCTGGCAGGGAGCGGATGCTCCGGCAGCCAGGTGGGGGGGCGTCCCGCTCCTTGTGATACATCCCATCTCGGCCTCGACGAGGCACTGGGGAGGAACCGTGGCTGGAGGCCATGGCATCGGGACTCGCCTCCCGGGAGGCTAGCTGAGAGAGACAAACAGAGGAAGAACTGACTTTAGATACAGGAAAACACCATTAAAGGTTAATCCTTCGATATGTAGCTCGTCAGACTTATACTGTAATGCGTCAGGGCCATTTTTTAAATCTCTTAATCTACAACACAGTAAAACCGAAACTGATTCACCCTTTATTAAAATGTTCTCATTGCTGTTCTCTAATTTATTGAAAGTTCTCTAAAGTACAGGAAGTCACCCCTGTTCATTATGGGTGTGTTTTCATGCAGCTGCAGAAGGTCGAACCAGGACTGAAAGTGTGTGTTGCTGCAGGTTCAGGGTGGTGACACCGACTGGTTCAATAACAACTGCCACAGATACACAAGCTGTACACGACTTTATCAAGCACACACTTCTGAAAACTGTGGAGCTGTTTTTATGGATAGTATAACAAAATGAGGAGATTGGAGCACTTTACTTTAATAAATAGATTACGCCTGATGTATAACATATATGACTGAATTGCAGCTTATTATTTACAAGTAAACAATAAACAGTAAATAGTCTTTGGAGATACTTTTGGATTTCTTTCCCAAAAATCATAGTAGATCTGAAGATCGTGAAAAGGGTAAATATTATCATTTTTTAAGGGTTACACGAAACTGTAGAGTATTTAAAAGATCTCACGTTCAGATTAACAAAATAAGTATTTTTTAAGTCCATTGTATTTTCGGAGAATCTTATCGACTGAAATTAATGAAGCAAACACACTTAGATTACTTGACAACAGCTCCTTAGACTCAACACCGAGCACTGTGAGTGAATGTCCTGCTACATTCATCTGCTGTGTCTTCTCCAAAAACACTAATGACAGAGGAAGTGAGTTATTGTGTTTCTGCTTTAATCTGACTGCTCAGACTGCGATGTATGGTCTCTGCTGCTATCTGCATGTTCATGTGCTTGATCAATATCTGTACGTTTCTGTGTTCTGGCGGTGGAAGTAAACATCTCTCTGGGACAGTTAATCTAAATCCCAGATGTAATGTGTAAGTCATTAAAGGAAAGTCAACATATTTCCTCAATCTTATGTGTTTACAGTTCAGCTGGTCTGTGTTGCTGTAGAAAAGCCAAATAACACCACTTAAGAGTAGAGAAGTTCAGTGATGCCGTTTCATACATGGTAATATTGCTCATTTATACTACCTTAAGCCTTTAATCAAAACACTTAAGGTTAAAGGCGGGACTAAAGCAAATGCAGTGTTGCATGTCTATAAAGTTTTGGATGCTCACAAATGGAAGAACTATAAACTAGCTGCACCTTTACCATCTTTAATAACACTTTAATGATCAATAACTATAAAACACATCATATATATTATTCTAAAATGGAACAAATCTGCAGAATGACTACTTCTACTTTTGGTACTTCAAAGTATATTTTTATGAGAGTACGTTTCTACTTTTACTGGAGGAACATTTTGAATGCAGGACTTTCACTGTAACAGAGAATTACTGTCTGGTATTTCTACTTTTACTTGAGTTCAAGATCAGAGTACTTCTCCCACCTCTGATAAAAGGGAAATACTCAAAAACAGTACAAACACTTCAAATTTCAATATAAGGTCAACACTTTGGTAAATGTACTTACATTCCACCACTGGTGTCTTCAACAGAACAGGCAGCAGTAACAGGAGCTAGCCTGGTAGCTTAGCTCCCTTGCATTCACTGCTGTAGCCGTTGGCGATACATCCACTGAGCTGACTTAACGGTAACCAAAGACACACAAACCCTCATTAAACAATCGATGACAGGGCTGGTGAGGCTGTGAATACCCGAGGCCTGTGCCAGACGCTAATGCTAAAGCTAATGTTGTGGGGTTACACGTAGACTAACGATAGCAGCTAACGGCTAACACTCTGACAGGCGGAGGGATATGAGAGACAAACCGGGAGACAGGTTACACATTGCGGGGCTTCGTCCGTACCTGTCTTGTGAAGCACAGCAGCCGGTGTTTGTCCTCTTCACCATCACAGAACCACCGGAGGAACCGGGAGGAAAACACACACAGCAGCTGAGCCGAGCCAGTAACGTCATGCAGGAGGAACCGGAGGGGTTGGTCCGATGTGTTTCACAGGGCAGTCCGGGGGGTGGCGGTGTTTACCTCGGTTTGAAGAGGGACACTTCAGTGGTGGAATGCCACGAAGTACATTTACTCAAGTACACATTTGAGGTACTTGTACTTTACATTAGTATTTTCATTTTATACTACTATATACTCCACTACATTTTGGGAGCCAATGTTGTACTTTTTACTCTATTTATTTGACAGATTTATTTACTAATTACTTAATAAACTCGCATTTTGACACAAAATACGAACATTTGGTACAGATTAAAACATCCTAAATTATATTTAAGTAACTAAAAGCATAAGATTTGCTGTTTTCGCTTCAAAATAATTTTAATAATGTGTACTTTTAATCTGAATACTTTAGTTTCCTTATCTTACTTCAATACTGTATGCAAATGTCCTCTCTGTGGGACTATTAAAGGTATTCTGATTCTGATTACTTGAAATTGAGTATTCTTACAGTGCGTTAGTAGTACTTTTACTCAAGTGAAGGATCTGAATACTTTCCCCACCACTGCATTGAACGTGATATAATAGTATGATATGTATATTGTATACTGATCTTACTCATAAAACATGCTTACATTTGATATTCTGAGTCTATTTTCTCGACCCTTTGTCCTCTTATGGTATGTTTATGGGAGCTTTTCGAACTTTGTCTCAATGCTTTTCATGTTTTTTGTATTAGCACTTAGCATTTGTGCTGTATACTCAACTTGTCTTGAACAAATAGTCAATTTTGTTTAAAAAAAAGATAAATTCAATGAAATTAAGTAGGAGTCACAGAAAAAAAGTACAGAGTGTTTATCAAATAAAAACATCTTTATTTAATTACTGTAAAACATCCTGTTTAACATATGCAATAACAAAAATACAACTCAAAATTATCAACTTTATTTAAGTTTCAGGACCAAATTGTGAAATTCCTCATACAAGTAGCAATATGTTATGGTACTGAGAACTTAGCAGCATGTGTATTACATAACAAAGGACATTTCTATTCCAAAATGTGTTTTATTCAAGTAAAGTAGGGATAGAAACGATGGGAATGAGGGAAACAGTGTTCATGATATGACATATTGTTGTATATTTAAGCTGAGTCAGTGCTCCCTGAGTGCAGTACAGCTGATACACGGTTCTGCTCAGAGCTGGACCCAGGTTTCTGAAAATCAAAGGAGGAAAAATCAACATTAACTAAGTGCAATTCCTCACAGAACAAACCTTTTAAGCTTCCCATATCTGATGGAGGAGAGGAGCTTCTCTTTCTCTGCTTTCTCACTTGCACATCGCTCATAGGCCGTCAGCAGACTGAGACAAAGAGAGGGAGAAGGGTTTGAAATAAATATCAACAATCTCTTACGATACCTTAAGTCCTTGAACTCATTAATATTGTCATATATCAGTGAGTTTGTATAAAAATGCATGTATACCCTGACCTTTCAGCTTTGTTTTTAATTACTTAAAGAAGAACCTTAAACAAAATCTCTCCAAAAAGTCACATTTCTGACAGAATTCAGTCAAAAATGTCACGTTTATTTCTTAATTTTCTATCGTATTCTATGATATATGAACATATGTTTCGCATTCCTTCAACTTACCTGTCCTATTTTGTCTATTGCATTATTTTATTGGGTTTTTACATCCAAGGAGCGACACTCCTCGGCAGGACAGCAGAGGTCTCCGTAGGGCTGTGAAGAAAAGACGATTATCAGATCAGAATCATTTATACCTGATGAAGCTGGGTTTTGTGACAGTTGGTCTGTAATAAAATAGAAAGATGAATTAAAAAAAGGTATATAAACATAGAGGTTGAAGTCAGAATGTGCAATGAAAATGTAAAAATAAAGTAGAATAGAAAGGAAATTGGAAATGTCCAATTTAAGAGTAAAATATTTATAAAAACATTAGCATTTAAAAGGGCAGAGGTTTTACGGTTTTGAATCACGCTCACTGTATTCTGTCCTCTTCCTTCTCCTCTTTGTCGTCATCACTAGCAGTGAGGTCCACAAGCGCCGGGCCACCTTCCTCTTCTTCTCCCTCCTCGTCTCCTTCACTCCTGGCATCCTCTCTGTCTCCTTCTGGACCATCTTTAGTTCCTTCTAAAGACTCTAGGCGCTCCCCTAAAGCCAGGCCGTCTTCTGTATGGAGGAAAGAGAAAAATCACCTAGAAATTATATTTTGTGTGCTTTAATTGTATTGCGTGTGATGGTTTTATTGCTAAAGTTCATCAATGAGAACAATTCAAATGTAAACTGTGTATTTTCCGCCCCCGTCCCCACCTCAAAACACTCCGAATTGGTTACAAAAACTGAAATTCTACAAGAATAATGTGTGTGTTTCCTGTGTACCTTGCAGGGTTGTGGGTCTTCATCACCAGGTTCTTCTGGATCAGAGTGCTCACTGAGGACAAGGCCGTGTACTTACTGCCCAGATCTGGCTACAGACACATAACAGACTCAATTAGAATAACCCTCATATCAACGAACGGGCAGAAAGTAGTGCCGTTCATTTTATGTCAGTTGTGGCCAAACAACCGAATTTCCTCAACCTGAAAGTACACTAGAATACCAAGCTAAAGCAGCGCTATTGGGATTTGCTGTCACAAAAAGATTTCAGTTTCATTCCAACATTTCCCCCAAAAAATTGAATAAATATGATTTTATTTATCTGTTGCAGTGACCTCACTTTATAGTCTTCTACATAATAAAATTCCCTTATTATTGAGTAGAATAAAGTCAGCCAACTTGTTGTAGTTAAAATCCCTTGACAATGTTACCCATAATGCATCTTTTCACTGTTGCCAGGGCAACATCTCTGCATCTGAGCAGACATTCCATTTTAGAACACGACGTGACATCATCAACAGTGATGTAATAAATCCGAATGTACTGACTTTGATGTGCTTAGTGACATCATCGAATTCCAAATCAGAATCTATAAAACCAGCCTGAGTTCTTGTTTAAAGGCAAAGCTAATCTTGGTTTAGCTGTTACCAGTCCAACATTGACAACACATCGCGACCTCCGTGATAAAACGTTTAGTATTACCAGTTGCTATTAGCTGTGACCAGTCCAACACTGACACACAAAACACATCGCGACTTCTGTTAGAAAACGATTAGTATTACCACTTTCTACCGCATTATATTATAGTCTGTCCTCTGAAGTCATTGTACAGAAATGGCAGACAGTAAGAAACAAATGGAAATGGGAGGCGAATGCGATAACACGATGGCACCTTTCCATGAGCTGCAAAATGTCTTCTTGAAGCTGACAGGAAGGCGTCGCGCGGACACTTTGAAGACGTCGAAAGCTGAGAATGACGACTTAATGCCCAAGAACATGGCTTTGAGGGAGAAGATCCAGGGTTTGAGCAATGACATTCACAAGAAACAGCAGCTTGGTGAATTTGAAGAAGGGTCGTCCCAGGACAAACTCGGGGGCGAGCACGATGTGGTGAGTAGGATATTTGGGACTGTCGAAGAGCAGCTCAAGAGCCTACTTCGGGAAATGCAATCCATAAAAAACAGGTTCAGCAGCCTTCCATGTCAGGGGGAGGAGTACGAGGCTCTGAAGTCCGAGGAACTTGACATAAGGCGAAAATGTGCCTACCTCGATAAAGAGGTGAGGGAACTTAGTGAGAAGATCCAAAATAATGGCACCGTAGAGGCCACCATGTACCAGGGCATGATCTCCAAAAACAACGAATTGGAGCTTCAACTACAGAATCTCTTGGAAGAGCGGAATTTTAAGTATGATAAGCTGGCTAGCATAAATGCTGTCAAACCTGAGTATCAAGATGCACAGTCTAGGCAGAGAGAGCTTAATGTTCAGATTGAGGAAGCGCGTTCAGTGATCCAGTTCTTTAATGCTACGATTGAATCAGTCATTGAATGGAGACGGGACACAGAGGAAATCACCAGATTAAATGGTTCCCTTGAAGAAGAACTAAAGTTTCTCAAGCACAGGAAAGAGCAGCTTCAGGAACGTTACCAGCTGTCTATGGAAGAGATAGAGGGGTTTTGCTGGCAGCACCAGGCTCTCCAGCAGGACGTTGAGGATCTCAGGACGGTGTTTGAAAAGGAGAGAAAAGTGCAGAGTAATATAGACGCAATGACAGCGTCAAATGAGGAGGAAAAGAGTCTAACTGGCAAGTTGCAAGTACAGATCTCTCAGCTTTCAAAGAGGCTTCTGGGTTTCGAGAATCTGCAGGGGTCATACAACAATGCGAAGGCAGAAGAAGAGTTGATTTTCCAGCAAAATCAGTTATTGCAACAACAGAAAGAGGAGTTGTGTCGAGACCTTCAAAATGAGGACACCATGAGGGGAGATTGCAACGAAATGGTGACAGCAAAAGTCGCCTTGAGCAATGAAAATGTCTTGCTGCAAAAAGACATTTTGCAGCTCAAGGAAAGGCGTCAGCGTTTCGTGGACCTAGAGGACACTTTCAAGGAGGCGAAAGCTGAGAAAGAGGGGGTTTGCTGGCAGAACCAGGCTCTGCAGCAGGAGGTTGAGGATCTCAGGACGGAGCTTGAAAAGGAGAGCACAGCACAGAGTGAGATAGATGCAATGACAAGGTCAAATGAGGAGGAAAGGTGTGAAATTGGCAAGTTGCAAGTAGACGTTTCTGAGCTTTCAAAGAGGCTTCTGGGTCTCGAGAATCTGCAGGGGTCATACAACATTGCGAAGGCAGAAAAAGAGTTGATTTTCCAGCAAAGTCAGTTATTGCAACAACAGAAAGAGGAGTTGTGTCGAGACCTTCAAAATGAGGGGATCATGAGAGGAGATTGCTACGAAATGGTGACAGCAAAAGTCGCCTTGAGCAATGAAAATGTTTTGCTGCAAAAAGACATTTTGCAGCTCAAGGAAAGGCGAAAGCGATTCGTGGACCTAGAGGACACTTTCAAGGAGGCGAAAGCTGAGACAGAGGACTTAATGAGGAAGAACACAGCTTTGAGGGACACGATCCAGGGTTTGAGCAATGAGGTTCACAAGGAAAAGCATCTCAGGGTAAAGTTTGAGGCCTTGAATGCATCCAATGAGACCCTGAGGCATGATAGTGACGCCATGGGGAAGGAACTTGTGGATCTCAATCAACAGCTTGGTGTTTTGAAGAAGGGTCGTTGTCATTTGGCGACACTTGATCACCTGGATGATTTGAACGTGGAAAATGACTACCTGCAAAAGAATTTGGAGAATGTCAAGAAAGAGATCGATCGTAAGAAACACAAACTCCTCAAACTGGAAGTCAGCGAAGCAGCCTCCCAGGTGAAACACAGGTTCCTGAAAGAGGTGCTCTCTGAGGCCCAGGACAAACTCGGGGGCGAGCGCGATGGGGTGAGTAGGAGACTTGGGGTTGTCGAAGAGCAGCTCAAGATCCTACTTCGGGAAATGCAATCCATAAAAAACAGCTTCAGCAGCCTTCCATGTCAGGGAGAGGAGTACAAGGCTCTGAAGGCCGAGGAACTTGACATAAGGCGAAAATGTGCCTACCTCGATAAAGAAGTGAGGGAACTTAGTGAGAAGATCGAAAATAATGGCACCGTAGAGGTTATGTTCCAGGGCATGATCTCCAAAAACAAGCAATTGGAGCTTCAACTACAGAATCTCGAGGAAGAGCGGAATTTTAAGTATGATGAGCTGACTAGCATGGATGCTGTCGAAGCTGAGAAACAAGATGCACAGTCTAGGCAGAGAGAGCTTAATGTTCAGATTGAGGAAGTGCGTTCAGTGATCCAAGGCTTTAATGCTACAATGGAATCGCTCATTGCATTGGGACGGGACGCAGAGGAAATCACCAGAGTAAATGGTTCCCTTGAGAAAGAACTTAAGTTTCTCAAGCACAGGAAAGAGCAGCTTCGGGAACGTTACCAACTGTCTAAGGCCGAGTTAGAGGGGGTTTGCTGGCAGAACCAGGCTCTCCAGCAGGACGTTAAGGATCTCAGGACGGAGCTTGGAAAGGAGAGCACAGTGCAGAGTGAGATAGACGCAATGACAGCGTCAAATGAGGAGGAAAGGAATCAAACTGACGAGTTGAAAGTAGAGATTTCTGAGCTTTCAAAGAGGCTTCTGGGTCTCGAGAATCTGCAGGGGTCATACAACATTGCGAAGGCAGAACAAGAGTTGATTTTCCAGCAAAGTCAGTTATTGCAACAACAGAAAGAGGAGTTGTGTCGAGACCTTCAAAATGAGGGGATCATGAGAGGAGATTGCTACGAAATGGTGACAGCAAAAGTCGCCTTGAGCAATGAAAATGTCTTGCTGCAAAAAGACATTTTGCAGCTCAAGGAAAGGCGAAAGCGATTCGTAGACCTAGAGGACACTTTCAACGAGGCGAAAGCTGAGACAGAGGACTTAATGAGGAAGAACACAGCTTTGAGGGACGAGATCCAGGGTTTGAGCAATGAGGTTCACAAGGAAAAGCATCTCAGGGTAAAGTTTGAGGCCTTGAATGCATCCAATGAGACCCTGAGGCATGATAGTGACGCCATGGGGAAGGAACTTGTGGATCTCAATCAACAGCTTGGTGTTTTGAAGAAGGGTCGTTGTCATTTGGCGACACTTGATCACCTGGATGATTTGAACGTGGAAAATGACTACCTGCAAAAGAATTTGGAGAATGTCAAGAAAGAGATCGATCGTAAGAAACACAAACTCCTCAAACTGGAAGTCAGCGAAGCAGCCTCCCAGGTGAAACACAGGTTCCTGAAAGAGGTGCTCTCTGAGGCCCAGGACAAACTCGGGGGCGAGCGCGATGGGGTGAGTAGGAGACTTGGGGTTGTCGAAGAGCAGCTCAAGATCCTACTTCGGGAAATGCAATCCATAAAAAACAGCTTCAGCAGCCTTCCATGTCAGGGAGAGGAGTACAAGGCTCTGAAGGCCGAGGAACTTGACATAAGGCGAAAATGTGCCTACCTCGATAAAGAAGTGAGGGAACTTAGTGAGAAGATCGAAAATAATGGCACCGTAGAGGTCATGTTCCAGGGCATGATCTCCAAAAACAAGCAATTGGAGCTTCAACTACAGAATCTCGAGGAAGAGCGGAATTTTAAGTATGATGAGCTGACTAGCATGGATGCTGTCGAAGCTGAGAAACAAGATGCACAGTCTAGGCAGAGAGAGCTTAATGTTCAGATTGAGGAAGTGCGTTCAGTGATCCAAGGCTTTAATGCTACAATGGAATCGCTCATTGCATTGGGACGGGACGCAGAGGAAATCACCAGAGTAAATGGTTCCCTTGAGAAAGAACTTAAGTTTCTCAAGCACAGGAAAGAGCAGCTTCGGGAACGTTACCAACTGTCTAAGGCCGAGTTAGAGGGGGTTTGCTGGCAGAACCAGGCTCTCCAGCAGGACGTTAAGGATCTCAGGACGGAGCTTGAAAAGGAGAGCACAGTGCAGAGTGAGATAGACGCACTGACAGCGTCAAATGAGGAGGAAAGGAATCAAACTGACAAGTTGAAAGTAGAGATTTCTGAGCTTTCAAAGAGGCTTCTGGATTTCGAGAATCTGCAGGGGTCATACAACATTGCGAAGGCAGAACAAGAGTTGATTTTCCAGCAAAGTCAGTTATTGCAACAACAGAAAGAGGAGTTGTGTCGAGACCTTCAAAATGAGGGGATCATGAGAGGAGATTGCTACGAAATGGTGACAGCAAAAGTCGCCTTGAGCAATGAAAATGTCTTGCTGCAAAAAGACATTTTGCAGCTCAAGGAAAGGCGAAAGCGATTCGTAGACCTAGAGGACACTTTCAACGAGGCGAAAGCTGAGACAGAGGACTTAATGAGGAAGAACACAGCTTTGAGGGACGAGATCCAGGGTTTGAGCAATGAGGTTCACAAGGAAAAGCATCTCAGGGTAAAGTTTGAGGCCTTGAATGCATCCAATGAGACCCTGAGGCGTGATAGTGACGCCATGGGGAAGGAACTTGTGGATCTCAATCAACAGCTTGGTGTTTTGAAGAAGGGTCGTTGTCATTTGGCGACACTTGATCACCTGGATGATTTGAACGTGGAAAATGACTACCTGCAAAAGAATTTGGAGAATGTCAAGAAAGAGATCGATCGTAAGAAACACAAACTCCTCAAACTGGAAGTCAGCGAAGCAGCCTCCCAGGTGAAACACAGGTTCCTGAAAGAGGTGCTCTCTGAGGCCCAGGACAAACTCGGGGGCGAGCGCGATGGGGTGAGTAGGAGTCTTGGGGTTGTCGAAGAGCAGCTCAAGATCCTACTTCGGGAAATGCAATCCATAAAAAACAGCTTCAGCAGCCTTCCATGTCAGGGGGAGGAGTACAAGGCTCTGAAGGCCGAGGAACTTGACATAAGGCGAAAATGTGCCTACCTCGATAAAGAAGTGAGGGAACTTAGTGAGAAGATCGAAAATAATGGCACCGTAGAGGTCATGTTCCAGGGCATGATCTCCAAAAACAAGCAATTGGAGCTTCAACTACAGAATCTCGAGGAAGAGCGGAATTTTAAGTATGATGAGCTGACTAGCATGGATGCTGTCGAAGCTGAGAAACAAGATGCACAGTCTAGGCAGAGAGAGCTTAATGTTCAGATTGAGGAAGTGCGTTCAGTGATCCAAGGCTTTAATGCTACAATGGAATCGCTCATTGCATTGGGACGGGACGCAGAGGAAATCACCAGAGTAAATGGTTCCCTTGAGAAAGAACTTAAGTTTCTCAAGCACAGGAAAGAGCAGCTTCGGGAACGTTACCAACTGTCTAAGGCCGAGTTAGAGGGGGTTTGCTGGCAGAACCAGGCTCTCCAGCAGGACGTTAAGGATCTCAGGACGGAGCTTGAAAAGGAGAGCACAGTGCAGAGTGAGATAGACGCACTGACAGCGTCAAATGAGGAGGAAAGGAATCAAACTGACAAGTTGAAAGTAGAGATTTCTGAGCTTTCAAAGAGGCTTCTGGATTTCGAGAATCTGCAGGGGTCATACAACATTGCGAAGGCAGAACAAGAGTTGATTTTCCAGCAAAGTCAGTTATTGCAACAACAGAAAGAGGAGTTGTGTCGAGACCTTCAAAATGAGGGGATCATGAGAGGAGATTGCTACGAAATGGTGACAGCAAAAGTCGCCTTGAGCAATGAAAATGTCTTGCTGCAAAAAGACATTTTGCAGCTCAAGGAAAGGCGAAAGCGATTCGTAGACCTAGAGGACACTTTCAACGAGGCGAAAGCTGAGACAGAGGACTTAATGAGGAAGAACACAGCTTTGAGGGACGAGATCCAGGGTTTGAGCAATGAGGTTCACAAGGAAAAGCATCTCAGGGTAAAGTTTGAGGCCTTGAATGCATCCAATGAGACCCTGAGGCGTGATAGTGATGCCATGGGGAAGGAACTTGTGGATCTCAATCAACAGCTTGGTGTTTTGAAGAAGGGTCGTTGTCATTTGGCGACACTTGATCACCTGGATGATTTGAACGTGGAAAATGACTACCTGCAAAAGAATTTGGAGAATGTCAAGAAAGAGATCGATCGTAAGAAACACAAACTCCTCAAACTGGAAGTCAGCGAAGCAGCCTCCCAGGTGAAACACAGGTTCCTGAAAGAGGTGCTCTCTGAGGCCCAGGACAAACTCGGGGGCGAGCGCGATGGGGTGAGTAGGAGACTTGGGGTTGTCGAAGAGCAGCTCAAGATCCTACTTCGGGAAATGCAATCCATAAAAAACAGCTTCAGCAGCCTTCCATGTCAGGGAGAGGAGTACAAGGCTCTGAAGGCCGAGGAACTTGACATAAGGCGAAAATGTGCCTACCTCGATAAAGAAGTGAGGGAACTTAGTGAGAAGATCGAAAATAATGGCACCGTAGAGGTCATGTTCCAGGGCATGATCTCCAAAAACAAGCAATTGGAGCTTCAACTACAGAATCTCGAGGAAGAGCGGAATTTTAAGTATGATGAGCTGACTAGCATGGATGCTGTCGAAGCTGAGAATCAAGATGCACAGTCTAGGCAGAGAGAGCTTAATGTTCAGATTGAGGAAGTGCGTTCAGTGATCCAAGGCTTTAATGCTACAATGGAATCGCTCATTGCATTGGGACGGGACGCAGAGGAAATCACCAGAGTAAATGGTTCCCTTGAGAAAGAACTTAAGTTTCTCAAGCACAGGAAAGAGCAGCTTCGGGAACGTTACCAACTGTCTAAGGCCGAGTTAGAGGGGGTTTGCTGGCAGAACCAGGCTCTCCAGCAGGACGTTAAGGATCTCAGGACGGAGCTTGAAAAGGAGAGCACAGTGCAGAGTGAGATAGACGCAATGACAGCGTCAAATGAGGAGGAAAGGAATCAAACTGACAAGTTGAAAGTAGAGATTTCTGAGCTTTCAAAGAGGCTTCTGGGTCTCGAGAATCTGCAGGGGTCATACAACAATGCGAAGGCAGAACAAGAGTTGATTTTCCAGCAAAGTCAGTTATTGCAACAACAGAAAGAGGAGTTGTGTCGAGACCTTCAAAATGAGGGGATCATGAGAGGAGATTGCTACGAAATGGTGACAGCAAAAGTCGCCTTGAGCAATGAAAATGTCTTGCTGCAAAAAGACATTTTGCAGCTCAAGGAAAGGCGAAAGCGTTTCGTGGACCTAGAGGACACTTTCAACGAGGCGAAAGCTGAGACAGAGGACTTAATGAGGAAGAACACAGCTTTGAGGGACGAGATCCAGGGTTTGAGCAATGAGGTTCACAAGGAAAAGCATCTCAGGGTAAAGTTTGAGGCCTTGAATGCATCCAATGAGACCCTGAGGCGTGATAGTGACGCCATGGGGAAGGAACTTGTGGATCTCAACCAACAGCTTGGTGTTTTGAAGAAGGGTCGTTGTCATTTGACGACACTCGATCACCTGGATGATTTGAACGCGGAAAACAACTCATTGCAAAAGAATCTGGACCATGTCAAGAAAGAGATCGATCGTAAGAAACACTTCAAGCACGAACTCCTCAATCTGGAAGTCAGTGAAGCAGCCTCCCAGGTAAAACACAGGTTCCTGAAAGAGGTGCTCTCTGAGGCCCAGGACAAACTCCTTTGCGAAATGCAATGGCAGCAGAAATTCGACACCGCGGTTATTCAGAGGGACAGCTTGGAGAACGAGCAAAAGAAACTGAATGAAGACGTCCAGTTTTTCCAAGACAAGCTCAAATCTCACGGGGAGTTCAAGAAAAGTTATGAGGCCGTCGAAGTGGCGAAAAAAACTCTTACCAGCGAAAACAGAGCCCTGCAGGAAAAGCTGAACGACCTGCGGAAAAAGTGTCCGGTCGATGAGCAGGAAGAAGTTCAGGCTCGAAACCGGGATCTCAAACGCCAGGTCCAGGAAAATCAGGACCTCATTAACGGTTATTATCGGGACAATGACACCCTTTGCGATGAGACCCTTGAGCTCATGATAACAGTGCAGGAGAATAGAGCTCAGTGGGCCAAGCATTAAAGGCCACTAGTTAGGCGGTGGCATACCAGACGACATCAGGGGTATATCTGGGTGGGGGGTGGGGGGGGGGGGGGATTCTTTTTTAGCAATCTACAATTTTCATAATTCGGCAAAAGCATTTATAAATACACATTTAAATGTACATGATGTTTTGAATTTTCCATGTTGATTTATCTCTAAGAAGTTCAAAAAGACACAAAATTTGAACTTTTTTCTGATAATTTCTTCTACAACTGATTTTCTGTGACAATTTAAATAAATCATAACATCATAAGTACATCATTATATCTGTTATTGTGTTAGATTACTATGCTGCTCATATAAAAATGATATTAGGCATTAAATTGTTCATTATTATGTTTAATAAAAATGCTTTATGGTCATTCCAGTTACAGCCCAGATGCATTAATCCAATACTTCTACATATTGGTGTTTATAAGGTCAGAAGGGTTGAAAAAACATATATATATGAAAAAGGAGGTAAAAGACAAATATAAGGGTCAGGAAATCTCGATTTGTGCTGCTGTCACTTTAAGGTACATCACTACGTCGTCAAACAGACCATTTTTTATCAGCAGAGGCAAAATGATCAAATTTAAATCATGTTTAAAATCAATATTTTGTGCCAAATCATTTATTTATTTGGTAAGCAGCCACGTAATAAGCGGGTTTATATGCAGGTAGCCTAGCTTTAGCTTTAGCTCCTTTACTGAACATGAGCAGCTTGGTTTTTATCGCAGAGTTGCTGAGCCTCTGCTTTGTAGCTCCATCTTGAACATCTAGCCTTTGTTACCTGGGATCTGGAGAAAGAGAGGGATAAAAATGAAGAGATAAAGCAAAACCTGGAAGTGGTTCATCTAGATGTGTTGGAGAAAGGCTTACCTGCGACTCTCTGTAAAGTGTGAGCAGCAGGTAATTATATTGATGTTCTATTTTAATTACCTAGCTTCATGAGAACAGTTACTCCCCAACACTCCTGGTTGCTTTATGTACTTTAAAGGTCTTATTGTGTTGACCAGTGTAGGTCTATAACTTCAATTCACTTTTTAGAAACAGATGCTTCTTCTTTACAGCTCCTTAAAACCAATTCATCATAATTATGATATTTTTAGAACACTACCAGGAAAAGTTCAAATGTAGGATGGTGAAAGAGGTTATTCGGATCCTGTTGGTACTGTCAATGTGATTGTAGATATTTGAAGGAAACTACACCATACATCTTAACTATTTCAAATTGTACTTTTATTTGGTTTCAAAACTCAGTCTGAATGTTTGAGGTTCAAGTCAAAAGACAGCAGCTTCAAAAGTTCCCCCAAGAAATATATTTGTGTTATACAAAGCTGGTATTAGGATCATTACATACAGTAAGTGTTCAATTAAACAACCACAGTACAGAGGAAGCTCACTTGATTAACCACACAACTATAAAGTACAGAAACATTTGTTTGTTCCACATTTCCTTGTTTAAAATGGTCTCTCCCATAGAAAAGCCCAAATACAAACTGTGATCATGTCTTAGTGTTAATGTGTCTTTAAGGCAGGGACAATACAACTTTATATGTTGCATTGCTTTACAAAAAACATTACTGAAGAGGTAAAGGAATAAATAAACTGTACACATCACAGTTTTCTACAGGGAAGGACATTCACCACTTAAGAGGAAGACAAGAAAAACTGATTCGTAATACATGTTCCAAAAAGGGCAGGAATCAAACCCATACATCTATTTGTATTGCTCAAAATTAAATTATATGAAGTTATCAAAAGGACTCATGGTCATGCCAGCCTTCTGTTGTTCAGATAAGGCAGGGCTGTTAGTTGTTGTTGGGTTGATTTGGAAAAGTGTGACAATTACAGGGAACACATTAACAGCAATTATATCAAAGAGTGTGAAGTAAACCATCCCAGTTTGGTCCAGGGAAAAACATTCACCACTTGAGAGGAAGACAACAAATCCTGAATCATAAACCGATTAAATGTTTTGATATTGCTCAAAATTAAGTTAAATTAAGTTACACAAAATTAAGTTATAGAAAGAAGTTGGGTTTGTTTCAGCCCTTTTGTTGTTTGGATAAGCAAACTTATGTCTGAGGTGTTTCTAGTCCAGCGGGCTCTGGAAGATGAGTCTGATGCAGCCGGCCTCCCCGCTGAGCGCCTCGATGCAGAACGGACAGGCAGAGTTGAAGGTGTGTGTGCCGTGCGGCAGCGGGATCTGGCTCCAGTACGCCGCCGTCTTCTCCGAGCAGACGTGGCCGCAGGGGACAAAGGTGTGTGTGGGCGGCTCTGCGTCCACGTAGAAGCCCGCCTCGCAGCCCAGCCACAGCGGCTTGTAGGGGCCCCTCGTCCGGCACATGGGGCACTCCCTCTCCTGGCACTCGGCCTCCACTTCAGGGTTGCGGCGGCCCCCCCAGCCGTGGTAGCCGTGCACGTGTCCGCAGCGCAGGTAGGCCCACGGCTGCTTCTCGTCCGGCACGTCTTTGCGGCGCATGCTGGGGAAGGCGAGCGTGTTGAAGCCCACAGGGCACTGCGGCCGCCCAGCGTTCAGCTCCTGCCGCAGGGCCTCCAGGTGTTTGACGGTGGGCGCGTGAGCCAGGCCCTCCGCCGTGCGCCACAGCAGGGTAGCCCCGCACAGGTCCACCAGGGACCCGTCCACCAGCTCGTTAGACTCAGGCTCCATCTGGAGGAGAGAGGAGCAGAGATAGGACAATGTGACGCTGAATCCTGTTGGACTGTCTTTTATAAGACAGGTAATATAAGAGATATGAAACATGACGAGACAAGTTATGCTACAATACGATGCCATATGACACGATAACTGTCACTAGAGAAAGTGTGGAGTGGTTTTCTGCCTCTTAAACGTCTTCCTGAAGGTAATTGTTTATTATTTAGTTTAATTATGTTAAATAAAAGTTATTTTAAGATGTGAAGAGACGGATATTCTGTCTTTTATACTGATCTCATTGCTGCACATTTACACCAGAGTCAAATGTGTATGACCACTTTAACTTTATTTATCAATGGTGGTCGAGGAGACTCAATGATCCTTCCTCTGGTGCATTTCTAATGGTCAACAGATGGTGGCAGTAATGTGCGCAGAAAGATATCAATGCTGGGGCAGGATGAATTGTTTGTTAGAAACACTGAATGTTTAAAACGTTGAATTATTTGTTTACATTAATGCAGGGATTCCCAAAGTGTGGTGCGTGCACGAGTGTGGTGCGTGCAGGAACAATAAACATTTCCTTTGTAATCCCTTTTACTTTAAATCAAAAAACTATAATTTATTAGTTTTTGATAGAAACGTAGAAGAAGACAGCGGCGGTCTTCTTCTACGTTTCACTGTAGGCTAGGATATATGCGCGCCAACTCGTTTCATTCATTCTTTCAAATATGACTAACTGGCTGAAATCAGGGAAACTGTCAAGTGGAACGTCTCATGACAAAGTTGTTAGTCATGAAGGAGGAGAGGGACCAAGAGAGAGTGAGGATTTGGAGGCAACAGAGACGGAGAGAATAGGAAGGAGTCTGAGAGAATAAAATGAGGGGGAGTCAGGAAATGATCGATCCTCGTTATTATTCATTGTCTCTGTTTCTGAGCCCATGCTCTTTAAAGTTGTGGATCGTTGCAATTTTTCTTTGTTGCATTATATTGAAACTTTGTTGATGTTGTTATCGTCATGCGTGTTCTGGTTATTTGCACATGATTAAACATGAGTCTTTATATGGCGATAAAACAAAGCTTTGTTGCGGTTTTTTTTTTGGGGGGTGCGTCAACCCGGTTGGGACGTAGAAGGGGGTGCGCCGCAAAAAAAGTTTGGGAAACGCTGCTTTAATGAAACAATCTACAGCTCCCATGCAGAGCCGGGATCACCCACCATCTTGCCCCTCTGCTGGGAGGACCTGGTCTCCCTCAGAGTGAACACGTTTCCACAGACGGAGATTTCCCTCCACAGGCCGGGTTTGGAGCCCTGGATGAAGCCTTGTCGGGGGTGCATCACCAGAACCCCGTTGGTGGTCAGTCCGTCCATCTGCCCGTCCTGCATTCTCCACTTTGCTGCTTTCTCCTGAGGAAAGGGTCAAGAATGTGTTGAAAATGTGTCTACAAGCACCGATGTAGTTCCTATAAAAATGTCAGCTAAATAAAATGGAATTCTATTTTTCTGCAGCCTACCCCGAGGAAGATGTTCTTGGAGGTGTCGAATCCGGCGGCGTAGATGCGTGCGGTGTACGGAGGGTTTCTCTGGCAGATGATGCGGCAGGCGAAGCGGGAGATGGTGCTCTGAACCGTCTGACCGTCGACGTGGATCTGACTCCCGGGCAGCGTGTCCGTCACCACGAAGTCAATGGGAGTCTCTGTGGAGCGACCAATCTGTGATGAAGCAGAGACAGAGTTCATGGTACTGAAAAGTGTGTGTACATGGTAATGCCTCCAAGTAGTAAAAGTGCACCGCCCTCAATGAGAGTTAAATGTCTCTGGATCCCTTACAGTAAAAATGGCGGTGAAATGCGGCGGTTGTAACAAAAAGAGGGATATATTCCTCTGACATCATGCCTTACTTTAGTGGATAATCACATATACTGGGTATGAAGTTAATCTACAGATGCTCCGGTTCTGCAGATGTCAGTTATTGAGCTACAACAAATATTAAAATGTTGCTGTAAAGTTGAGGAAGGGTTAGCTTAGCTGACACAGTATAAACAGGCAATAAACTACAACTCCAAACTGTTCATTTACCACAACTACAAGAGGAACATAAAGTAGTGTAAGCGATAAGCTGCAGACTGACAGAAGGACTGACACACACACACACACACACACACACACACACAGACACACACACACACACCCAACCCTAGAGTTGAGTGTTTTTCTGGATTTGATTGAAGCTGTGTTGATTCCCATTCCAGTTTCTAATTCCTCAAATGTGGTTCCTCACTTGAAGTTTCGAGTTTCTTTTTTGGGTTTAGGAAATTCCGCCAAGTGCCAAAAATTGTGCAAGTTCCAAAAATCATGGTGATAAAAGTCCAGGATATATTACTCACAAATAAATATTTAAAAAATCCCATTGTTAGAGATTTTAGAGAATAGAGATAAAAGACGTATAATTATTATCTAAATGTAATAAAAGTGAGAAAAGGCATAAAGTTTGACAAAAATTAACCATAAAAAGTTGGATCTGATCTGTGTATCTGCAGGAACATCAGGTAGAGTCAGTCGAAAGCTACAGACCTGGAACATGTCCGTGCTGCTGTCCTGAGTGTACTCCACCACCACCGTCTGGGCCCGGGACAGAGTGTAGGAGATACTGTGCTGCTCCTTGTTGCTCACAGCCTGCAGACACACAAGAAATGTACTTTCAAAACAGATTCAACACATGACAAACACAGCGGTTATTCTTCAATAATAGCATATCTTATAAATGATGCAGTTCTTCTGCAAAAGATTACAAAAAGAGCTAAATTCCTAATAGTATTGTTTATCCTGATTATACTACAAAAACAGAATCTGTTATTTCAATGTGTTATGGTCTATGCTTAAGGATTACTAGTTTAGGAGAGATACAAACTCATTATAGTGACTAAACTCCCAATGAGTAGAGTATCCTCAGAGGCTTAACTTGGCTCATCACTTTGACGCATTTCAAGTAAAAGAGTTCGTACTGAAGTTACGATGTTTAATGACAGAAGTAAACAACACAAACAAACAGCAAGTGTCCCTGTCTTTGTCATACAAATTCCCTGCAAACAAGTAGGTGGACTAAATACCAATAAACCACACCCATGGGACATTCCCTGGAAGTTATAATTAAATATGAATGTGTGCAAAAGAAAAACAAATTCCAAGAATGGAAATATAATATCCGACAGCCAGAATTCACACTATGTTCTTTTGTGCACCTGTAAAGGTTTCCCCTTCTGCGCTGCATGTTAGATGTCCTGATGTTCTCTACCTGTGTTTTAAAGCGCTCACCTTGGCAGCCTGAGGCGTGCATGAGGAGTGCACGGTGCTCGGTTTCACGCCGTTGGCCTTGTTCCTGCGACACAGAGAGAAGCGACTTTTCCTCCTCCCCTTGTCACCGTTTGGCAGAGAGCCATTACACCTGAACACAACATGGGAACCGTCTTATTACAATCACACAAGATCTGCACTGATTACCTGAATAACAGCTTTATATATTTGAGAGATCATCACTCTGTATAAAGACCCTAAAGTTAAACATGTAAAAGCACATATTGAGATTGTTGAATCTACTAAAAAGCTCAATCCTGGTTTATAATGCACTCCAGTGAAACAGGCTGACAGTGCAGGGATCCATACAGCTGTATTTCAGTTCTGCAGACGATAATACAGACGCTAACAAAAGGTCTGAACCACAGGCGCTCCGAGTGTCCGCAGAGAAAGGCCTTCTGTCAGGAAGTCTGCAGCCTCCTTCACTGTGGGGGGGTTTCTACACATTAAGCTGGAGTTATGCTGACAGCAAACAATACATCTATCCATCAGAGGAGGGATAAAGTCATTGTTTTGCAAATCACAGAGTAATTATCAAATCCTCAAGCCAAGAACAACAAGACTGAGACGTTGTGTCCAAAACAAGTCACTAAGTTCTTCACTGAATTTAAATGTATAGAAATATTACAGATTACATTTATTTGTTCCATGATTCCTTTCTGTTCTCCTTTCTCTGTTATATCTGTTGCTAAAGATATTGAGATTATTTAATCCTTTTATTTCTACTAAAACTAACTACTCATAGTTCCTCCTTCTTACTTTCCTATCTCTGTACCAGCTCTATAATGAAGATACAACATATAAAGACAGAGGCTTAACCTCTTGAAAGGTACATGTTTTACATTTTTATTAAAGTTCTATTCCCCTTTCTTATTTTCTTTTTGCTAAGCTAGACACCTTCTACATGATTCAGGTCAAACAGGCAGATTTCCCAAACATTATTTCCCAGCTTTCACTGGAGACAGGAAGCCTAGTGGGGGGAGAGAAAGCTAAAGAGCAATATCCGTTTTAGCCCATATTTAAAAAGCAGGATGCGGCGGTAAAGTGGTTATCCATTCACCCATCAGGACGCTGGGTTAATACAACTTCGAATGAACTACATTTATCTGCAAAACGTCTTTTTTTTTGCACGTTATTGTCAAAAAGAAGACTGTGAAAGCGATGAAGCTGTTGGAGGTTTAATTAAGAGTGTTTGTCTGGAGGTTATCTCCAGAGCCAGCCTGAGGTCAGATAAACATTTGAGTTCAGTTAAAAGTGGAGCCATTCTTCCAGGGGATAATGCAAACTTCCTTTGTTTCAGATAAAGTGCAACCACCTCCTTTTCTTAGACACACTCAGACCCCCTCCAGGCTGCTCTGTGGCTCCACTGCATGACACACAGACTATATGGCTCTTTAAAATGAAACCCTGGGACTGGTGTAATTGTCAGTTACACGGTCTGGCAGACTGTTTGCTTCCACATGTGGACACTATGATACGAAAGCAAACAAAAGGTCTGAAACCACAGCAGCCCCAGCTCTCCTGACGTCTCCGTCTTGTGAATTGCTGCCTGAAAAGTAAGAACCAGATCTTTAAACAGAAGCTGTTCTTCCATAATACAACGCTCAGCAGTAAAGGTCACATTGTTGAAGGCTAAAACAAGCAGGACCTGAACAGCTCCGTGTCGATGATGCAGGCGCTTCAAACCGCAGCTGCGAACGCTGCTCAGTGCACTTCTTACCCCAGAACAATGAGCTCTCCATATTTCACCGGTCCTTTGGTGGAGGCCGTGGAGGAGGAGATGTTTTCCTGACCGATTGAAAACATCTGTGCAGCCTTCAGGGGGCGGGGGAGGAAGGGTGAGGAAGGGCGAGGATGTTCCCAGTGTCACCCTCAGAGCGTCTCCATCAGCGGCGCTACACACATCACCTGCAGACAGAAGAAGAGGTTCTTTTTAATATAACGTTCTTCTTTTCGGAGTAGGCATCATTTGGGATACTGCATTAGAACTTTTTAGACACACACAGGCTTCAACAGAACTCCACTCATGTGTTACTACAAAACAACCATTACACGGGGGATCTGGACCCCAGCACCATGTGTTCATAGAGCCTCAAAAACATCAAATATCTGGTCAGATTGACAGATTTGATCAGATACTTCCACGTTTAAATAGCAATTTAAGAACTTCTTATGACGGTATGTCAAAAAAACAACTTAAATATAAGACCTTTGACTTCTTTTGTTGAACCCAAAATGAGTTGTGCAGTACTTCTCAAAGTGCTCACCGGAGATGTTTCACCTAAGATGTAAAAACCCTATTCAGACATTCATACAGACAAACAACACTATTGATTTCATGCTACAACAAAGCCATACTGTCTCTGTAGTGTGATCTGGACCCCAGCAAAACAAGTTCTTTGTGCCTGATTTTAAAACCACCACATATCTAGACAGATTTACACATTTTAGCACTTAATTACTCAATCAAAAGCGGTTTCATACAGGAAAGGCTATTCATTTCAGCTCGAATCACATGTGGAGCGTAAGATCTTTGGCTCCTTTGAATGAAAAAGGCGCTTTGTAGAAAACCATGTCTATAATTCTTGAAGTACTTGTTAAGATAAAGTTGAACTTCACGGAGAAAGCTTCACTTTGTATATATTTAAAAAACTTTGAGACATTCATGCAAACACACAGGCTCCAACACAACATCATTCATTGGTTCCTACAATACCCCCACTCAGTCTTTGTGCGGGGGTCCGTGCTGCAGACAAAGTATGAATTCTCTGCAGAGCACTGAGCGGCGTTGTTAGGGTGTGTGTTCATGACGGGGTGAGTCACACAGCATCACACACGGACTGATGTTATAAGCCTTTGTGCCGTGAAGGAAAACAAGCCGAGTGTCACTCAGAAGCACAACTGGGATGTCCACAGGCCGAAGAGGACACGTCACGAAGAAACCCGCGACTAATTCACGCTGTGAGGACGAATTATAAGCTCTAATGTTAGAAACCAAAGAGGGTCAGACTCAGATACATTCACCGTCTTATATTCTGGTGTTGACGAGTTTCTAAAAGATTCTAAAAGCTTGGACCCCCCTGCGTTAGAGGGTCATAATACTCAACAGGTGGAAATCCTCGCTCTTTTACATCAAAACATGTTCATTCCAATGTCACCTAGGTAGCAGATTTCAAAGGATTACACCCAGGAAACTCCCTTTTGAATATCAATCACAGACCCAATGTTACCTTAAATTAATCGCATGTCTCTAAGGTCAACGAAGAATTTGGTTTATGAATTCTCCCACAAATTGTCGTATTTATTTACTTATGGACTCACTACATCCCAGACAGATGATTTCACTCAAACTATGCTATTCAAATCACTTCCACTTCAACTCAGATTTGCATAGGTGCTCTACAAAGTGTTTAAATCAGGGGTGTCCAAACAGGAGAGCTGGGCCACTTCTAGACGTGAATATCGCCTCATAAGTTAAGTTATGAGTTAGCAAAACAAATCAAATGTAGGAGAATAATGTGCAATACTTTCAAATGGTTTAAGAAAAAAACAGCCTTACATCCCGTCTGTCTTTAGGGTTTCATTTATTTAGGTGGCAGCTCATTCCTTAAAACAGAAGCCTCAGATTGCTGATAATAAGAGTAAATATGAAGGTTACATTTCAAGCTCGTTATGGAAAGAAGTTATTGGGTTTTTTCCTTATCAACTACGATTTGTTACAAAATGTTTTACATTTTTGAAATGTATTTGAACATTTGGCTCATTAATATATTTGAGAAATACAATATCTGATAAGCAGAAGTTTAATTTGTGGGCCTTATTCCATTATACTTTTAGAGTTTGCAGAGGGCCGATTCAAAATGGCCTGCGGGCCGTAGTTTGGACACCCCTGGTTTAAATAGTAGGAGCTTCTATCCATCCAAAGGCTTTATTCGTTTGAGGCATTTTATTCAAGAAAGACCTCTAAAAAGACTAATGAAGAAGAGTTATGCCCACACCTCTGACTTTGATTTATCTACACCACTACAAAAGACCGTATTTTGGGGAATATTAGGATTAAATTATGGAGGACATTAGCTGCATTACCCAGATAGTCATTCTGCTGTTTAAAGGAACATGCAAATCTGCTTGTCCTGTTCAGCAAGAAGCATTTCACTGATCACATTTCTGTGTAAAGACGTTGTATTTTTACCTCACGACATAAAAATATCAACCGTCTAACCAAACTTGTGCTGCATGTTTATTATTTAGTTGCTGTTTGTGTTACTCATGTATGATAACCACTGATGAACACTGAAAAACAAAACCAGTCTACAGGATGTTTCTTATCTCAAAATAATCTCCCACCAAAAACACAGACGATGATTTTCACCATCGAAACACAGCTTAAAGACCCTTCTTACATGAAAAAGATAAGGTTAAATACGGATTCAAACTGAATGCCGAGGATGAAGTAGGTTAGTTAAAGGTTGAGGTTAAAGATGGGAGATTACAGATGCTGGATCCTGGTTGATATTAAAGAGTCATCGAGGGAGAGCATCTGCAACTCCTGTTGACCTTTCGAGCACGTGATTATCATCTCTGCAGACCTTTATCGATACAATTTCTGTAAATTTCCTCAAAGGTTTGACATTTATTTAGCCTAATACCATGCAGCCTTTTCTACAACACCCCCGCTCATACAGTCCCCACATCCAGGAACAAGGCTCAACTCTGAGGCAGTTTTAAGGCTGTTAACAGACACTTGAGATTAGAATTACAAACGCAAAACAACAGGAAATCCCAAAAGTTTAGGGTTTGGTTTGATGATAATCATTATTCTGCATTACCGTGTGCTGAGAAAAACATTGCTATTAACTATTGGCTTCAATTAACCTTAAGGACACATTTTACCCAGAAACCTTCAATCATCAGGTTTCATGTGACAGCTAAATGCTTTAAAGGACAAATTCTGCTCATTTCCAGGTTCATATTTGTAATTAATGCCTCTACTGGGACATGTCTCCATGCTTTAAGGTTCAAAAACCTCTTTATTGTTCTCATACTTCCTGTGCTGCAGCTCCTCTTTTCACCCTCTGTCTGAAACCAGAGCCCAGTCTGCTCTGATTGGTTAGCTGGTCGGCTCTGTTGTGATTGGTCACCCGCTTTCAGATGTCCCGCCCCTTAGCCTATCACGTACAATGTGTTGGAGCACTAGCCACTACAAGGGAAAGTGTAACATTGTGATGTCAGTTTCACTGAATGTAAACAGGAACTTAGTTTGTTTACAGATGATTGTTTAGATCCTCACAAGGTAGCTGAACTAGTCACAAGATCTGATGCGACAGGATGTGTCTACTGTAACTAAACAACAACGTAGAAAACTGTGGAGGAAGACCATCTCCTAAATATGAAGAGCTAATTTTAAGCTAACAAAAAGACAACGATTCATAGTTTTAGGTGACCACTATAAATCCCATTAATTCTGTCCCACTGGATCCTCAAGTTAAGGCCCTAAAAAACGTATTACACCACAAGTTAGGTTAGAAAAAGATGATGCTCAGCTAGCTTTGCATTTCCACCCCTTCAGTGTATGTCTGTGTTATACTACATTACATGGCAAGAGGAAGCGACCGAACCACTGACCCTTTAATAGAAGCCCCTTTCCCCCGGAGCAACAGCCACCCATATCAGTGGTTGTATTGTATATTTAGTCTAAGGGTAGATCAGAGGGTGGTTTTATTTTTTGTCTGTGACACAACATGTGGCTAACCTCTGACCAGACTGTAGTGCAGTGCTGTTATAGACGGATGCTTCCCAGCTCCTCTAGCCCATTTCCTGAGGGGGAAACCCTGCAGCCCGGTTGGGAATCTGTGGGGCTCAGCGGGTGAAAGAGGTTTATAGATCATGAGAAGAGAGCCTCAGCCCTCCATCATGAACTTATGAATACAGCCAGTGAACAGCCGAGGGACAGAGAGCCATTCAGCGTCTGAAACTGGACACCAGATAAAGAGGACGACTTCTAAAGTGACTTCACTCCTCAGCAACAACCGCTCTTTGTGCGTTCCTTTTCCTCTCGTGATGAAGACCCAAGGTCTCCCCCCAGTCCGACATGGAGGTGAATCACCCGTCGCTGTTCAAAGCTGATTATATCCCTCAGTGTGACTCAGATCTCCTGGTTTCTGTTACACAATACAAGGAGCTCCACACAACCTAGCTTTTGATTTATCATCATAGCCACAACAATTATTATTCCCGTTTGCAATTTTAATCTTAGATCTAAGGCTCCATCTAAAAATATTCACTATGGAAAACACGTGATAAAAAAACCAACTCAAAGATCAAATATAACAAACATTTAATAAATCAAATCAAATGAATGTGTGATAATGTTTGCAGATGTAACTGATAACTGTGTGTTTCAGAAAACAGCTTTTTTTATCATTTATTTTTATTTGTTTCATGTTATTATTCATTTAAAAAATTATATCTTAGACATAAAATAACACCAAGAGTAAAAATATGGGGACAAAATATAAGAAACAGGCCGTGGAGCAGCTGGCTGGGGCACCTGCACCGTATGCCGGCGACCCGGGTTCGATTCCCGACTCGTGGTCCTTTCCGGATCCCACCCCGACTCTCTCTCCCACTTTCCTGTCACTCTCCACTGTCCTATCCGATTAAAGGCAAAAAGCCCCCAAAAAATATATTAAAAATAAATAAATAAAATAAATATAAGAAACATTTATTAAATCAAATATATTTGTGGTAGAAATTATATTTGCACATGTAAATAATAACTGCATCTGTGTGTTTATGTTGTTGACTTCAATACACTGTGCCAACATGTTTTTTAACCTTTGTTTAATGTCATTATATTAAATAATATAAGGTTTATAACAAATATCATTTATTTGTTATGGTTTTGAATTCAATATGAGCGCTTACATAAATGTTCACGTTCTTAATAATATGAATATGTTTAAGTTATTTATGTAATTATTGGTTTACTTTATTTCCATTGTCGTAATGACAGTCTGTAGTTTAGTTGATGACTTTATTTGTCGAGGACAGTGCATATTAATAATCTGAAAACCTGAGCGAGCCAGAGAGGGTTATTTCTGTCCGTATACTCTAGTAGCAATAGTTAGGGCTTGTACATTTGAAAAAAAACACATATCAACAATAGCATGACAACAAACAACAACACTAAAGACTTCCCAAACACTTCACAACTCTCACTGCAACAGAGAAAATAAGGGAAAGTGAAAGTATGAGCTGGACTTTATGTGAATATAATTCTTAATATGTTCAAGGACCTTTGACAGCTCAGCACGCAGATGCAGGATGGTGGTGAATATTGAGAATGATTGATTAAGCGAGGAAAGGTAAACAGGTAAACAACAAGTCCCCCTCTCACCACTTGAGGCCTGCACCACGAGGGGGGAATAAGTGGGTCAAACCGCCATCTTTGTTTGGCCTTATCTCACACAGAGCTCGCTCACCATGGTAACCTAACCTATGCTCCGGTTACCTTCAGAGGATAAGTTAACACCTGAACCAGTCCAACTGACGCAATGACCTCACTCTTAATACACAGCTCTAATCACACAGGATCTGGATACTTTACTGACCATAAACAACCGATGCCTCTCAGATATCTGTTCCAGATTTTCCATTTGTAGGTTTTGAAACAAGTGTTCTTACAAACAAAGGGATCGTTTACACTAAATAACTGATGTTGATTAAAGCTGCATTTGGATTGTCATGATTCAACCCTTCCCAACACCTCCAGATTACTGAGATGCTTTTACTCGTTTACTCCCTCACTGCAGCTCAACACGACATGACCTTTGTGATAATATGAGGCCCTGTTATTCTCTTTCAAGTATGAACCTGAAAATGTGCATAAAAGAGCCCCTTTAATTCCCCTGTTATAAAACAAAAGCTAACACACCTGATCAGATCGTTCTCTGTCAGATAAACTAAACATGCTGGTGATTTATTTGTGTATAAACCAGTAAATCACACACTTTATTAAATAATTCCAATACTAACTAACCTCCAATCTACCAAACACACACAGCAGCTTCTCACTGCGAGGGCATCGCCAGCCGCATGTGTTTTCACACCTGCCCTGAAGTGGAAACCCCCACCTGCCAACACACACACACGCACACACAACTAACCCAGTTAACCATGACAATACACACAGATAAAGTCTGTGGCTGTGAAGTGTCTGGGAGCAGCCCATCAAATTGTCTGCATCACAGGGTGTGTGTGTGTGTGTGTGTGTGTGTGTGTGTGTGTGTGTGTGTGTGTGTGTGTGTGTGTTGGTTGGAGGGACAATACAATCAGTGTGCACTAATAATTCAATTAAGAGCAGATTAGGGCAATAGTCTGGTCCCGTTACTGCTCCGTGTAAACAGCTTAAACGTATTATTTCACGTGAGTAATGATCTGAATTAGTACACATCTAACCAGATTAACCAAGCCGGGTTACTCATCAATCTTTGAACTAAAGCAAGAGACGTAATGCGGCACTTTGGCGATTAAAAGAAAGATGAATATCATAATAAAATCATCATAATTAAATCAAAAGGGTTGGAAACTAACTTTGTGGTCCACCTGCCACAACTCTACCATCCAAATTGATCAACATGGGGGTTTTTTTTTGGACTGTTGAAGGAGGTTTCTAGCAGCCACCTGCACATTTCATCATCCAATTTCTATTAGTCGCTATTTTTATCCCTGATTTGGTTCTACACTATGTTGTAAAATGGCCAAACATAGCAGGCATACTGAACATTGTTATCCCTAAATAATCACAAAAGGTCTTCTTTAGGATAGGCAAATGTTTGACTGACACTTAGCAGCTTCCAGTGAAATCATATTGTGATATTATGAGTTATTTGACTAGTATTTTGACACATTTTTGCTGCTAAAATGAAAGATCTTTGGTCACACTATGCATAACTGTAACACACTGTTCATTGCTTTTAAAATGTGGTTCATCTTTCTACACAGACTCCTTCAATAAATGGTGTAAGCCACTGAAACCTTGATGCATCTCATATTGTGATCATTTTCTCTTAGAAGATGATGTCCTTAACGAAGGGGACATCATATATAAAAGCTTTGAAGTGGATCAACAGTTCCTTTGTGTCTAGAAACGTAATGTTATATTTAATACAGTTAGCTGTTGTGGGGTTTGAACAGGCAAGACAGCCCACCTCCTAATGTAAAAAACTGCAGTGAACTATATATTCATATTGTAATTGATCTCACCCATATCACCCAGCTCTAGGTCAAAGATGACTGACAGCTTGAACTGGGAGCCTCCCCTTCATGTCCGCCTCCGCTTTAATCCACTCAGACCGAACTTTCTCCAGGTTTTAGGTCAACATGTGCGTGTGGAGAAGGGGTTGACATGTCTATACGCTTTTAAAATGAGTGGACAGTTGCACAAAAAAAGGGCCAACTTTCAAGTTTTAAAGGGGGAACAATAGCAGCGTCTGTGGGGACAGATGCTCTGGTGGGACGGTGCATGCTAATCAGTTTGTGAGGCTGCAACAAAAGAGGCCAGCTGGGCTGCACAGAACGGGGCCGAGCGGCCTGACAACCACAACCGCTGCTGGAGCTGTGAAAGGACCACAGACTACACACAAAGAAAAACTATAAATACACTTCTATATGTGTATAAAAAACCTTCTGAATTATTTACCCTCTAAACTTGAACCAAATAAAGAAACACTGCAGACTTTTTGAGAATACTCTACAGTGGTGGAACAAGTATTCAGAGTCTATATCGAAGTGAAAACACTCTACAAGTCACAGTGTTGCATTCAAACCCTTCCTTAAGTCGAAGTCTCAGTTGTTATTATTAGCTAAATGTACTTTACATATTAAAAAGTAGCAGTACTCCTTTTGCAAATGTTCCCACAGTCAGTTGTAATATTATATCTCTGATAAAGCTGATCTAAAAGGGGTTAACAATGTTGATATAGCTTGAGAAAAAAATGACTCATCCCTTAGTTTTTTAAGAACATGGAACATTCATCAATATCAAATATAACTTAAGCTGTCAGACAAGTAAAGATGAGTAAAAAGTACAATATTTCCCCATTAAATTCAGTTTAAAGTTGCATAAAAGATAAAGTAAAGTATAGCTTCCTCTTGAACACTTGAGTAAATGTACCAGTGGTGTAAAGTAACTAAGTACATTTACTCAGGGACACGTTCTTCAGTACAACTTTGAGAGACGTGTCGTTTACTTGAGTATTTAGATGTTGTGTTACTCTGTACTTTTACTTCTGTACAATTATTTACTCCCTTTAGTTACTTTACAGATTTGGATTACTGATGGTAAATATAATCTCCCTTAAATCAGACTTTAGTTCACCTGCAGTAAATCCAGCAGCTACCCTGCAGTATACAAAGCCATTCAAACTAGCTGCACCTTTACCAGCTCTGAGAACACTTTAATGATCAATCATTATAAAACATATCAGAGATATTATTCTGAAATGGACCAATCAGACAATGACTACTTTTACTGTCGCTACTTTAAGTACATTTAGAGGAGAGTACTTTCTACTTTCACTGGAGGAACATTTAGAATACTTTTACTGTGACAGAGTATTCCTACACTCTGGTACTTCTACTTTACTCAAGTACAAGACCTGAGTACTTCTACTTTACTCAAGTACAAGATCTGAGTACTTCTACTTTACTCAAGTACAAGATCTGAGTACTTCTACTTTTACTCAAGAACAAGATCTGAGTACTTCTACGTTTACACCTGTACAAGATCTGAGTACTTCTACTCAAGTACAAGATCTGAGTACTTCTACTTTTACTCAAGAACAAGATCTGAGTATTTCTACTTTAACTCAAGAACAAGATCTGAGTAATTCTACTTTTACTCAAGAACAAGATCTGAGTACTTCTACTTTTACTCAAGAACAAGATCTGAGTACTTCTACTTTTACTCAAGTACAAGATCTGAGTACTTCTACTTTTACACCTGTACAAGATCTGAGAGTACTTCTACTTTAACTCAAGTACAAGATCTGAGTACTTCTACTTTTACTCAAGTACAAGATCTGAGTACTTCTACTTTAACTCAAGTACAAGATCTGAGTACTTCTACTTTTACACCTGTACTAGATCTGAGTACTTCTACTCAAGTACAAGATCTGAGTACTTCTTCCACCTCTAGTTAAGATCCAACACTGTACACTACATACACACAGTAGGAGCAGAGTACCTGGACTATAGAACAACAGCATCATGGTGTATTTCTAAAACAAACGTTACTGGCCATTTCTAACTTGTATATGTATAGGTATTGTTTCAGTAACTTGATTGTGTAAAGTAACGTAGGCTTGAACAGAAAAGTAGTGGAGTAAAAACTACAATATGTCCCTTTAAATTGTCGTGGCACTTTAAGAAAATACTTAAGAAGTACTTCTAATGTGTACTCGAGTAAATGTACGTAGTTATTTTCCACTAACTGAAGTTGGTAACGTTGATAAAAATGAAGATAAACACACACCAAACTTACCAAAGTTACGATCGTCCTAAAGCCGTTTCATCACCGGGATGTTTCCGTTCCGGTTACCGACGGTGTTACCTCCTTCTGAGGGGGAAACCGAGTGAGCTGGTTGCAAGTGTTCCGGTAGTTCGATAGTTTTATTGGCAGCGGACTCCTTCACACGAACAGAGAGAGGTCTGACTCTCCACTGACATCAACTGCTCTGCATGGAACAGTCAAAGTCAACACTACCTACTTCCGGTAGGCATTTCAAAATAAAGCTAGTCAATCCTGGACATGCATTAAAAGGTCATTTCATGAGAAAGGTAATGAAGACTCACAATACTGAAACTAAACTGCTTAAAGCATTAAAACGTTTATGGTAACGCAGCTTTAAATTAGTGCAATCATTGTAAAGATATTCTAGCCGATATTCTATGTGTTATATATATTATATTATATTGTATTGTCAGAGGTGTAAAGTGTAAATTGTCATTTTTAGTGATGTGTAGCCAAAAAGTAAGACTCATTTCAGTGTTTTTCTATCTCTGTTCTGGCCATAGAGGCTTATCTTTAGTGAAATCCCCTGCAAATACCAAAACTAGTGAGAACACATTGAAATGGGGTGGGAAAATGTCTCTTGGCAAGTTTAATTTTACCAGTGCAGACTATTTTCTGGTCTTGTAAATCTACGTCTGCTCAAAAAGCTTTGTGTCAAACATACAGGACATTAAATCAATCGTTTATCAAGAATAAATACTGCTGCAAATCCATTAATGTAACATAAGCTTTGTTGCTGTCCCAATAATTATGGTATTTTCTGAAATACGCTGAACTTGTTGGATCATGATGAACATACCGGTACACTTTTACTCGTACTCACATATTATTCATTCTTTATTAGGATCCCCATTAGCACTAGCATAAGCGTTGGCTATTTGTCCTGGGTCCTCACACACACACAAAACAAACATTAAACAAAACTAAAAGCAAAATAGAACAACTCATTTCATCCTATGAACAATGGCATACGAAGTGAAACAAAAATGCTCATCACATTTTAGCCATCATCACAAGGCCAAACCACAGGCACAGCTACATTTTACTCTGTAATGCTCATATGTTTTAGCAACCTAAATATTGTCTTACACACACCTGCAGTGTGCAAACATGTCGAGCAGGACTAACCAGAAGGGCTGTACAATTACTAAAGTCTTAACTCCCGAGAATGATTCACATCCTTGACACTGACATGTTATGACACTGAGTCACTTTCTTAATGTTCTTGTATCAGATACAGTCGACTTGAAGGACAGTATAAAATACTGCAGGGTAGTTCATGTTTGCCTTTTCCCCCACCAACTTTTCACTTAAAGGGGTCAAAAGAGAAATGAAAGGTATATCATTATTGTCCTCATATCACAGCTCATGCTTTTGATGGGTAGATGTCATGTTGATGTAGTGTACTCTCTCAGATGTCCTGTATTTACAGATGCTTTAGTGAAGTTTGAAGTGTGAAAGGTCATCCACTGTTGAGAGGGTTACACATCTTAATAATTAAAAAGATAGTTACAGCACTGAGAGATTTTTCTTCTTCTTAAAGTTTTCAAATAGATGAAAAAGGCCTTAAAATGAACTCAATCCTAAAAGTAATCTGCACATTTAAAACGAATATTTTGGTTGTCTTCATATTCTTTTCAAACAGTTTATTATTTATAAATGATTGTTTATATAATTACTTTCATGCCTTCAATCAGATAAAATATGTTTGGCATCTATCAATTATAGAAAGGTCATTTGGTTTCACAAGTCTCACTGGGAATGTAAACATCTGAATAAATATCATAAAATAATCATCATCATCATAATAATAATAATTATAACAATATTAATGATAATACTTATCCTTATGTTAAATAATGATTACAATACAAATACAAATAATAATAATAATGATAATAATGATAATGATAATAATGATAATGATAATGATGATAATACTAATGATAATAATGATAATGATGATAATACTAATGATAATAATACTAATGATAATAATACTAATAATAATGATAACTATGATAATAACAACTATGATAATGATAACTATGATAATGATAACTATGATAATGATAACTATGATAATAACAAAACTAATAATACAACATTATTGTATCCTTGTGATTATCAGATCATTATTAGACCAGTAGCTCACTGATTAATATTCATATTATAAATGTTGTATACATATTTACATGTCCTTAAACAATCCAAAAACCTATTTACAGTTGCACCATTAACCACCATAAGCCTAAGCACTTGTTGGAACCACCTTCCCCGCCCAAGATAAACACTTTCCCGGAAGGAAGCGTTAGATTCACCCGCCTTCAGAATCCACAACGCGACAGGGTCCACCTGTGAGACAAGAGCAGACACGAGGACCCGGTTCAGACCCTCAGGTGAGCCCCGTCCGCCTCTTATTGTCTGTCCTTAATGTGCTTATTTTTCAAACGGGCTTCTGAATGGGGTCTACCACACGTGTTAGTGGCCGGTTTCACTCTATAAAGAGAGGAAGGCGGGGAAATTAAACACTTCCCAATGAATGAACAGTTATTCTGAGTTTGAATACATACTATATAACATGTTAGGCTTCTATAACCAGACATTATTCATTGAATATGCACACTTACCGGCCACATGTTGAGATACACGTGGGTTTTCTGACTGTCCTTTTTTTTTGGATATGGAGGTTATTTATTCTGTTCAGAAACCCTGCTGCTCAAAAGAAGAATACTAACAAAGCTTGTAAACAGGCCGGTTTAATTCATTATAAAACAGAATGTTGGTTATGTTTCGTTTACTGTTGTGGGGTGGAAATAGCAGAGGAGTCGATGTTGCCATATTGGACTGACAATAAGTAGAGACATTTTAAATTACCTTTTCATTTAGCTAAAAAGTTGTGTTTGTATTGTATGTATGAGTAGAACAATCGATACTGTCGCAACTGCTCTTTTCTTATTAAACCCATGGTTATAACAATAACGACAGAGTTATAAGTCATACCATAATAAGAACAATGTCTTATATTAGATTACAATATTTCATTCATTCAACCTTTATTTATACTCGAGCTATCAACACATAACCACTTACATGAATACTTGTTTACAGGTTTAAGACAGAGCTTTGACAGAAATACAAAGTCGAAATCACATGTGTTCAGGGTGGTCTTCGGTTACCAGTCGTCAAATCATTAATAATAACACAGCCGAACCGTCCATTGGAGCCGAAAATACATGAAATAGTATCCTGCATGTTGTAAAAACCCATTCGAATAAATGCACCCGCCAAATAAAATAAATATTTGCGGGAATTAAAAGAGGAAGCCAGTAAGGTAGCTGTTAGTGCCGCCCATGTCTTCCGCGCCATGTGGAGATTACCCGGAAGTAGCTGCAACGTGCCGCGTCACTACATGAACGTAGACCTGCTGTTTACACTGGTGTGTTATTGATGAGTACACACTTATAAAGGAGGACTGATATATATTATTATAATTTTTTTAATTTATGTTCTAGTTTTCTTTATTATAATCTTTTTCATTCTTCTTATTTTTTATTCTTATGCTTATCATTTTTTTCGCTGTTTTATTTCTTTAATAGATTTTATTCCTTTATTTTACTGAGAGGGATCACTAACACATTATTATTATTATTATTATTATTATTATTATTATTGTTATTATGATTATGATTATTATTATTATTATTGTTATTATGATTATTATTATTATTTTTTATTATTATTATTATTATTATTATTATTGTTATTATTGTTATTATTATAAATACAATTAACCTTTGTCATGTACAGAAAGCCTGTGGTTTTATATTTGTGTTAATACACCACAATATTCAAAGGATCATATTCCAAGAAATAATAACAGTATCCATCAGTAAAGCACATTTACAGTATAACGCCATAAAACACAATTACAGTCGAGCAGTTACACTGTAAACATCATAACAGTAAAGGTGCTGTAAACTGGTAATTGGGCTATTTACCTCAAAGACACAAACATGGGCACATCATCTTTTGATAAATCATATTTTTATTACAGTAATTCATTCCTAACATATGTTATGTGTCATAACATGTTAGTTTGTAATAAAAGGCCAAAAACCCAGGCTTTTATTTACATGTTTAATCATGTGTTCCTCCAGCACACGTTTTTTGTAAGTCCATTAAAAATATGTGTAATTATATGTTACTTAAGTCAAAGTAGAAGATTGTTATCATGAAAATGTCCTAAAAAAATGTAAGAAAATTCAAATTTCAGACAAAACATATCAGTATTTACAATATGATTAATTTTAGAAAACTATAATCTGTCTAACAAAGTGTTTTAAAATAAACTCAGCGGAATAAAACTGTATGTATCAGTAATAATAATAATATATAAACTATTTCTACTAGAAAACATTTAGAATATATGCTAAATGAGTCTTTTCTCTTCAATCCTGACCATGGATGCTAAAGAGTATAGTGTAGGACTCAGTTGAGGAGGATGATAACAACATGTCCTGGTAGCTGTTTATTTAAAGGCTTCTCTTGACTTCAGCACAGGAACCTGACAGAAGCAACAGGATGTCGACGAGTCTCCCCACCGACCGGTGAGTTTGAGGCTTTGTTTTTAGTTTTTCTGATATAAACGGTGTAAAGGTTTGTGTTGTAAAAGTGTTTTTCTTTCCACAGCGGCCAGGCTGTAGCCCTCATCGTATTCATGCTCGGTCTGGGAACTCTGCTGCCCTGGAACTTCTTCCTGACGGCCTCAGAGGTTTCTTTGACACAATGATTAAATCATGAAAAATGAAGAGATTATGATAAATTCAGCTTCATGTGTGCTAAACATCTGAAACTACTTGTTGGTCTTAGAAATGTCAGAAAATAGTGAAAAATGTCATTTCCATTTTCCTCATGCTCCAAGATCTTTAAATGTGTAAGATTTTTCAGCTCAAAACCCAAAATCATGCCGTTTATTTTGAAATTAAATACTTAATAAGAAATCATATTTTAGAGGCTGAAAACAGACTTATTTGCACACAAACTAAAAAACAACAAATAATTGAGATTGACTAAAGTTCAGCATTCAACACCATTGTGCCCTCCAAGCTCATCATTAAGCTCAGGGACCTCGGGCTCAACAGCGCCCTCTGTGACTGGATCATGAGCTTCCTAACGGGCAGATCCCAGGCAGTGCGGATGGGGAACATCACATCCTCCACCTTGACCCTCAACACCGGAGCCCCTCAGGGTTGTGTGCTCAGCCCTCTCCTCTACTCCCTGTTCACGCACGACTACGTGGCCACACACAGCTCCAACACCATCATCAAGTTTGCTGACGACACGACCGTCATCGGCCTGATCACAGACGGCAACGAGACGGCGTACAGAGAGGAGGTCAGAGCCCTGACATCTTGGTGCCAGGACAACAACCTCCATCTCAACGTCAGCAAAACAAAGGAGCTGATTGTGGACTACAGGAAGAGGCAGAGAGAGGCACACACACCCATCACCATCGACGGGACTCCTGTGGAGAGAGTCAGCAGCTTCAGGTTCCTCGGGGTAAACATCAGTGAGGACCTGACATGGACACATCACACCAGGGTCATATCCAAGACGGCTCGACAGCGGCTCTTCTTCCTCCGCAGGCTGCGGAAGTTCAACATGGACTCCAGGATACTCTGCAACTTCTTCACGGCCTGGTATGGCAGTTGCACCGCCCTCAACCGTAAGACTCTACAGAGGGTGGTGAAAACTGCTCAGCACATCACCAGGACGGAGCTGCCATCCATGGAGGACCTCTACACCCAGCGGTGTAGGAAGAAGGCCGGTAGGATATTAAAGGACCCCCATCACCCCAGCAACAATCTGTTCTGTCTGCTGCCGTCTGGCAGACGGTACCGCAGCATCCGGACAAAGACCACCAGACTCAGGGACAGTTTTATACCACAGGCTGTAAGACTGCTGAACTCCTGAGCTCTGTGAATGTCTACTCACGTCTGTTTATAGTACACACATACATACATATATATCTATATATTATACATATCCGACACACCCCGTCCTGGCCTTGCCCGTCCTGGAAGTGCCGCGGAGCTGTCTTTTGTTTGCACGTTTCTGACGAAATAAACGCTATTATTTTTGCCCAACCCCGAACCCTTCCGTCTCTTGCCTTCTACCTGAGCGACCCTGTTCACAGTAATCAAATATTAACATTTTAACGATTGTTCTTCTTTTTTCCTCTTTGTTAAAGTACTTCAACCAGCGCCTCGAACCAAACATCACCGGTAACGGCTCGTCAGGCGTCACCGCTAAAGACTACAACTATGACAGCTGGATGGTCTTGCTTTCCCAGCTGCCCCTGCTGCTGTTCACGCTTCTCAACTCCTTCCTGCATCAGTGGTGAGTTCAAATGCAGCAAATTCATTTATATGAGGATAAAACTTAGAGCATAAACTAGTAAATGTTGACCAATAGGGTTGTGCCATAGGTTGTCATTGTTCAGTGTTGGAAGAAGAACTCAGATCCGGTACTCAAGGGATTCAGTTGAACTTCTGGAGTCCACAACTTATTTCCCCTTAGTGACAATAAAGTGTATTTTCTCCTATGAATGAAATGTTGATGTTTCCTCTCCGGTCTCTCTGCAGGGTGAAACCTCGCCTCCGTGTCGCATTCAGCTTCATAGCCATCTTCCTCCTCTTCTCCCTCACCGCCGCCCTGGTTCCAGTCCCCATGCAGCCAGACACCTTCTTCTCTGTCACCATGGCCACCATT
Source organism: Eleginops maclovinus (assembly GCF_036324505.1). Taxonomy (NCBI): domain Eukaryota; kingdom Metazoa; phylum Chordata; class Actinopteri; order Perciformes; family Eleginopidae; genus Eleginops; species Eleginops maclovinus. Next base: position 2,367,790 of record NC_086353.1, read on the forward strand.
TGGTTCATCAACAGTAGGTCCACACACACACACACACACACACACACACACACACACACACACCTTATTTCATAACTTCTGAACTATTTCTTGTCTTGAATTTGTTTTTTTGTCTTGCATGATTCTTTTTTTGTACATTTTTAATGACCATTGTTGCCCACTGAGTGTTTCTCTAATAGTTGTGCTTAAGTTTTTATTTCCAACAATTTCACACAATTTAATGATGTTGAACGTGTGTGTGTGTGTGTGTGTGTGTGTGTGTGTGTGTGTGTGTGTGTGTGTGTGTGTGTGTGTGTGTGTGTGTGTGTGTGTGTGTGTGTGTGTGTGTGTGTGCAGTGGCCAGTGCCGTGCTGCAGAGCTCTCTGTTTGGTGTGGTGGGTCATTTCCCTCCTCGGTACAGCACTCTGTTTATGAGCGGTCAGGGTCTGGCCGGACTTTTCGCTGCACTCGCCATGCTCTTCTCCATCTTGAGTGAGTAACAAACAGCTCTAACAACACTGCATATGTACTGAAAAATAACATTATTTGTAAGAAAAACAACCTTCTGCTGTCAATAAAGACAAACCTCTTGTAGACTTATTCTTTCCAGAAGCAAGAAGCTCATAATGTGATGTTCTGCAGGTAAACCAGATGCAGGTTACGCAGACAGAGGCTCGGCAGCTTTGGGATATTTCATCACTCCCTGTGTGGCGACTCTGGGTACTCTGCTGTGTTTCCTGCTGCTTCCACACCTGGTGAGGACACACACACACACACACACACACACACACACACACACACACACACACACACACACACACACACACACACACACACACACTGTACACCAGCTTGTTCCTTCAAAATACCCTTCTGCTACTGTGAACGCTACTAATAATGAAAAGGATGATGTCCTGCCCCTTAGCCTATCACGTACAATGTGTTGGAATCGCTAGCCAATAGAAGCACGAGTGTTACATAGTGATGTCACTGTCACGGAAGTAACATTAGAGAAAATAAAGTCACATAAAATATCAGGAGAATCGTTACAACCTTTGACAGGAGTGTTTTGGAATTTAAAGGCTTTAGAACAAACCCTACATTCTCTCTAAAGTCCTGAAAGATTATATTTTTCGTTTTCATTCAATATCCTGTTGATGTGCACTTTCCTCTGCAGGAATTCGCTCACTTTTACCTGAACAAACATCAGTCTGAGTACGTGGAGACGAGCAAGGAACTGCAGAGCATCACAGGTCGGTTCTTACTCACTCTCACTCTGCAAAATAATAATCATTCAGTGATTATATTCTTATCTTATATCGGATCTAAGTCAATGTACAGAACTAAAATCTCTTCATAAATCTATTTCTAGCTCTTCATTTTAATATAAGTCTCAAGGGGTGAACTATACCGTGTCTTCATGTAGTAATGGCTTAGTAAAAATAATGAAAGAAGAGCAATCAAGTATGTAAACTGGAAGTCACTGCAAGGCAAGGCAAGCTTTTATATGTATATAGCACATTTCCCTTACAAAGAACACTTAAAATAGTTTAGCATTCACTATGAAAACTCAAAAAGCAGCAACAAATGAAACAGAAAATAAGACAATGCATAAAAGAAAGACTGTGTAATAAGATTTACACTTTACTGCTGACTCCCAGTCACTAGGATAAGCCTATTTTACAATTCTACCAACAGATATTAAAGATCTCCTGGTGAAGTCACTGATACATTTTTATTTCTTTCCTTTTAAAAGATAAGAAATTGTTAGAAAACGGCTCCAAACAGCAAGAGGCCAACAGGAAGCTCTTCAAAGAGCCAGAGGAGGATCAGGAGCGCTCGTCCGTCCTGCAAGTCTTCAAAAAGGTGGGTTTTATTTCATACGTTTTCTCCAGGTGTTTCAACACAGCTGGTTTTTTACTGCATCCATTATTTCGGATCCATTATGGATATTTTATTTGACTTAAATTTGCTTTTATACGATCAAAGGTCAAAAACCTCGGAACATTAAGTTTGCGAAAATATAAAACAGGAAATCCTCAGATTGATCCATCTTTGATCCAAGTAAGCACACATTAGCACAAACTCTTCATTTAATGGATGTTCAGTACAGGTTAATTGACTGTATTTTGTCATTCAATGATCTCAATTCCTTCTGACTTTGAAGACTCCTCTTAGCATCAAGATTCAACATTTTCACTGCGCACTTTATACCATATTATATATGTTTAGAAATATAAATACATTGCAAGGCATATTTCCATATAGTTAACCATGTCTAAGAAGCCTTTATGTAATTGTTGGGTCTTATCCCCCTCGGTGTTGTGCTGTCTTTGTAATTTTCTTTATATCATTTATTTATTTTTGGGGTTTATTAATATTGTTATTATTATTGTCTTTTTTTTTCTTCTTTTGACTTAATTAATTAATTTATACTTTTTATGATTTTATTGCACGTGTGGACAATGTGTTCTGTGTTGGGATAAGTGGGATTAAAGGGGGTACATATTGCTATCATACTCCTTCTTGATTGTGTTACCCTGTGAAAATTCAATACATATATTTAAAAATAAAATAAAGACACAGCCTTAAATTAAAAATATACATATATATATAAATACTTTGAAATGTTGTTCATTGATTTGTTTTCCTAACCGTTTCTAATAATCTAATTGTTATTCTTGCATATTAGCCTTTTCTCTCGAAACCTTTCACTGCACTCTTTAAACATTTCGAGTATCTTACAGATAAATGTGTGTGTGTCCTGCAGATCTGGCTGATGGCTGTGTGTGTGACGTGTGTGTTTGCCGTCACACTCTCAGTGTTTCCTGTCATCCCTCTCCGTGTAAAGTCCGTCTACCAAGACAGCCCTGTCTGGGGTGAGACAGAACATCCTACCTTTGTTCAAGTCAGGAACAGATCCATGTTATTATTTAATGTCAGCTAACAATCGTCATTTTACCTCCCTTAAAACACTAAGCTGCTTTAAAGAGGACATATTATATGATTTCAGTATGTACTGTCTCTCCTGGGACATGTCTCCATGCTTTAATGTTCAGAAAGCTCTTTATTGTTCTCATACTGCCTGTGCTGCAGCACCTCTTTTCACCCTCTGTCTGAAACCAGAGCCCAGTCTGCTCTGATTGGTTAGCTGGCAGGCTCTGTTGTGATTGGTCAACCAGCTTAGAGATGTCCCGCCCCTTAGCCTATCATGTTTAATGACTGGAGCGCTAGCCAATAGAAGCAGGAGTGTTACATAGTGATGTCCCTCTTGAGGGAAATTTAGCCTTTGCAGACCATTTACATGCACAAAAAGGAAAACCCAAAAAGCAGAATAAGGCTACTTAATAGTGGTCTTTTAAAAGACATCATGATCAAACATGTATTCTACAGACACACAGCCCACAACATGACTGATGCCTTACTAGTTTTTTCACACAGATCTTTAAACAGCACTCCGTTTTATAATACTTTTGTTTAAAATACCAGTAAACGTTTTTATATCCAGTGTAAATTTACACTGGATATAAAAATGTTTACCTGTAACTCAACACTCCTTCATTTACAGACAAAGTGTTCACCTGCGTCTGCTGCTTCATCGTTTTCAACGCCATGGACCTGGTCGGCCGTGGCGCCCCGTCTCTCGTACAATGGGTGAGTCTGCTGCTGCTCAGCCATGGGAAAAAAGTCCAATTTACAGAAAAATGATAAAAGTTATTTAGCAGCAAAATATTCTTAAAACTTAAAGGGGCTCAATATGCATAATGGTCCACTTCAGAATAATGTAAATGGTATTATTTTATTATAAATAATTATGTCTTAATGTGTTCATCACTTTAATGTTGCAGCTGTTTTTATTTTTATTGATATTTTTCTTTTTTTTATCTGAATAATCTGTAAAGTAACTCAAGCTGTAGAAGAGTAAAACGTACATTTATTTAGACACTATCCTCATATATTCGCTCACAGTATTTTGTCTATAATCTGAACCTGCAAAGTTACTCATGTTATAAAATAAATGTAGTGGAGAAATATAATATTTGGCTCTGAATTGTAAAGGAACACTAGTGCCAAAATACATATTCAAAGACCTCAGTTCCAAGCTCTGGAGAGCAGTGTGAGACACGGTAACCATCTTGGCCCCATCAGTACTTTAGGAATGTTCTTTCCATCACTTTTTTTTTTCTTATTAAGCGTCTAACTTTTCCCATGATGACTCCTGAATGTCTCTCTTTGTGTGCAGCCCTCGAAGGAGAGTCCTCTGTTTCCCATCACCGTGTTGTCCCGCCTGGTGTTCATCCCGCTGCTCATGATGTGTAACCTCGAGAACTCTAAGCTCACCGTCCTCTTCAGCCACGACTGCGCCTTCGTCACCATCATGGCGCTCTTCTCCTTCAGCAACGGATACCTGGCTACGCTCTGCATGGCCTACGCCCCACAGTGAGTTCAACTGTATTGATTCCTTTGTAAAATTCGAACACACAGGGATTTCAGCCTTTGAAGAACATTTACATGCACAGAAGCCTAACACACTACAGGGAAGGGAAAACCCCAAAGAGCATAATAGGGCCCCTTTCAATTTTGAGTTTCACACACGTCTGTTTGATGACAGTTTTATTAATGTTTATGTTACATGTAGTAACCGTGTGTGTGTTCTTCAGGTTGGTGCGCCATAAAGACTGCGAGACGGCCTGCTCTCTGATGACCTTCTTCCTCGTTCTGGGTTTGGCACTGGGAGCGTCTTTCTCCTTCCTACTGGCAAAACTGGTTTAACCACCTGAGGGTTCGACAAGAAGAAAAAAATCCAAAGCAGTCTTCCGTACGTAGAGAATAAAATAAGAATAATATATATAATAACTTAAATAAAAGTGAGTTATTAAAAGTTAATAATCTCTATTAATTCAATACAAATATTTGAATGTGAACTTGGTAAACCACAAAAGGAATTAAATCATCTCATTTTGACTTGTTAACTGTCGTATTAAGTACATAACGTTGTGGAAGACAATTTCAATGCTGAAGGACAGATGAAGATCAAGGACATACATAGGATTTGTTGTTAAAATGTTGCTAAAAATAGGAAGAAAAGTGGAAACGAAGCTCATATTTCTTTCTAACGTCTCATTGAACCATGTCAAAGTGCAGCTAATTTGTAAAGTGTGTAACCTTTTATTGCATGATGAAACAGAAATAGTTTGCCATGAATTTATTGATGGATTTTAAACATTTGAAACGCCGCATTTAGGTGCTTTTCAATAACAACGTGGTGTTTTTCTAACTCGTTTAATTTTTTATACCAAACATGTTTTTGCACTGGCCACCTTTAACTGAACTTCTGCTTTTGTTTGTGTGTCGTTTGTTTTTGGTATTATCTTCTGTAAAGGGTTTTCTCAACTCGGTTTAATGTATTTCACGCCACACTGCAGGACTTTGCGTTTTTTCTACAGATGAAGATGTTGTTTTTTTTGCTTATTTATGTTTTTCTACTCTGGTATGGTTGTCTTTAATAGTTTTTAAAGGGATCATCTGTTTGTTTTCATAATAAAATGTACAAAATGTTCACTGTTGTTTTTTTCTTGGCCTTTCTTTTGGTTAACAGGCTTTCATACATGAGAAAAAGATCAGTCCTCAAGTTAAATTTGACATTTTTCATCAGCTGTAGTAACTTGAGTTATAAGTCAGCAAGATTATTAAACTATTGCAAAATTAACTATTTGTTTTTTCTTTGGAAGCATGCAGCCTCGGTTGTTTCCTCTTCCTCCGGCTCGGCCCTTTCCTGTGACCTCGTGCTTCCTCCCATTCTTTACTCTCTCCTGGAAAATGAAAAGGAAAGTTTCTACGAGACTGCAAAGATTCTCTAAATCACATTAAAAAAACGAGGAAAATTGGAACCAAAAATAGAGAAGTTGAAGAGGAAGCTCCGTACCTCAGATGCAGACTGGTAAGGTGAGTTATTTTGGACACTAGGTGATACTTCTTATGATTTCTGAGCCCCTTAAATGAACTTCCTGTCAACCTCTAATGTGATACCTACAATCGGTATAATATTGATGAAGCTAACCTAACCTGACTTCAAACAAGTCAATACTTAAGGTAAGTAAAGTAAGTAAAAGTACTTAAACCACATTGAAAATATTCCTCTAAGTAAAAGTCCTGCTTTCAATTCCGTACTTAAGTAAAAGTATGAATCAGCTAAATGTACGTTAAGTAAATAGTAAATATAAGTATTTGTTGTGAGGTAAAATGTTCCCTGTCAGTATCATACATGATGTTTCTGGATTATCATCACTGCTGCATTCATAATGATGAGTGTTGTATTTTACTGCTGTAGATGTTTAAGGTTGTGTTCATTTTATCTCCTTTATATTTGTTTCTGTAGTTTTCATCTACAGCAGGGGTGTCCAAACTTTTTTCACCGAGGGCCACATACAGAAAAATTGTGGAGAGCCTGGGCCACTTATAGAGGTGAATATTGCCTCAAAAGTTAAGTTAGAAGTTAGCAAAAATAATCAAATCAAATAGAAAACGCTTTCAAAAAAGAACAGCCTACATCCCGTCTCTCTTTAGGGTTTCATTCATTTTGTTAGCAGCTCATTCCTTAAAACAGAAGCCTCAGATTACTGATAATAAGAGTAAATATGAAGGTTACAGTTCAAGCCTGTTATAGAAATAAGTTATTGGGCTTTTTTTATAACTAAGATTTATTAGAAAATGTTTTACATTTTAAATGACTGAATTTATTTGAAATTGGGCTCATTAATGTATTTGAACATATATATTTGAGAAGTACAATATAAGACAAGCAAAAGCTTAATTTTGCGTATCCAATATACTTTTAGAATTTGCAGAGGGCCGATTCAAAATGGCCCCCAGGCCGTATTTTGGACACCCCTGACCTACAGCAATGCATCATATTCTACAAGGTCATCATATGTTTGTAGTGTTGCTTTTCCTGTGAGTTTTCATCTTTTTAAACTTTGTGATAATGCATTTTCAAGCTGCTCCAAGAGGCTTTTCAATTGTTTATTTAGCTTGAGAAGTATAGGAGAACTTTCCCGCACATAAAGCAACACGTCTTCCTTCATTTCATCATGAACAGTCAGATCAACACATCTGGATACACATGGTTTCACTGGACAGGAAGGGGATTACAAATTATAATTTTCAAATGTACAATACAGCACTAGACTTAATGTAACCTACCTAGTTACAATATTCAACTGCTTTAAAGTACAGCTGATTCTATATGCAACCTTACTTTTAACAAACAAAGCACATGAAAAAAACGTTCTGCTAAAACAATATTGAGTAAACAGCTGTGTGAACTCTGCTCTCTATTATCAGATACACTGAACAAGTAAATATATGGATTGTCTTTTTGCTGTTAGACAAACAAAAAACAGACATCATGCCACTTTTAGAATATATTATGTGCATGTGAAACCTTGAAGGAGTAAATTAAGGTAGAAGAATTCACTTTATTAATCCCAAATTTTAAAATTATTTGGTCGCAGTAGCAGCAGGTTAGGAGTTAAAACAAACAGTAAGTATATACAAATCTACATTAGAAAAAAATATAGAATTCACCATGTACAATATAAGGATTCATTTATACTACTAGACCAAATTAATGCTTCTAAAATGTTAACATGGTTTTTTTATACATTATATGCAAAAATAAGTCAATTGTTTTTCTGTGACATTTGTTCCATTATAGAATGAATTAAAAAATAAAGTATAAATAAAATGTATAATAAAGAAGTCAGGATGGACAGTCAAATATAAAATAAACATAAGAATTTGTGTAATGTCCAATAAAAGATCAAATAAGGTGTATAAAAATAATATTTAAAGTAAAATGTCCAATAAAAGATTACAAGTCAAGTACAAGCATATAGAGTGAATGCTGTATGAGTGTGAGTTTAATGTGAAAATTAAAACAGGGTTATTTAAAGAACACAGGTGTTAAAATACTTTTGCTCTGCTGCGAAAAAAGCTTCCATATTTTTTGGTTTTGCCTGCAGTACAATGAGTCTCTTGTTATTGACCTGAGAGAGAAAGGCATGCAGAGGGCAGCTGATTAACAGAGCTGTGTGTGTGTGTGTGTGTGTGTGTGTGTGTGTGTGTGTGTGTGTGTGTGTGTGTGTGTGTGTGTGTGTGTGTGTGTGTGTGTGTGTGTGTGTGTAATGAGGCAGGTGGACGCCGTCAGTCTGGACGGAGGAATGCAGATATACTGGATCTGCAGCTCCTTTTCTCCTCTGCTCTTTGTTTCCAGTAGGTAAACAAAGATGGCGGACACACGAAGAGTGACAGAACCGGGCAGAAAGGTGAGTTTAATTCAAACACACCTGAGAAACAGGAAGCAGGTGAGAGATGTTGTTAGATAACAAAGCTGAGACGAACCACGGGCGATAGGCTTTTACACTTCAGATACACTTTTGTGATTAAAGTTGTATTTCTGAGGTTATTATTAAGCTAGTTAATAACTTTTTTAATGATCTTCTGTTGTTTTAACTGCGTCATGTAAGCGAGAACAGAAACGGCAACTTCCGGTCGTTGTTAACAAAATAAAAGCTCTGCTAAAATACTTATCTGGCAGCTTCTTTTTAAATATAATCATAAAGTAAAGATACAATAATCAAATCAATTGAACTGTGGCCGATAGTTTAGAAATAAAGTATGTTTTCTTGTTGCTAGTTTCTATTCGTTTTGACACCTCGAGCTACAGCGATACGTTTGTTTTGAAGGAACTCATTGAATTTTTTCCGACTTTACGCAGCACGTGACGGTCACAGGGCATGTGACGTCACGCTGTTGATTGAGTCGCTATCATTTCATTCAGATTTTCCTTCTCGTGGAAAAACATTATGAATAATATTTGCAACAATATAAATACACATAATGTATTTATAGAAAAAGAAAAAGTAAAGTTACTCCTAGAGGAACATCTTTTATATATGCATTCATGGGGTTACGGATTAAATGTGGTAAATATAACAGATTAAAACATCTAAAATTACACCAAAGATAATTAAACTGTTTTGAGATTATAAAAAGACTATTAACCTTTTTAATAAAACGTGATATGTGATATTTTTAAACCTTTTTCTTTCTTACAATTAGATTTATTTCTATGTTTGTATTTACTTAATTGTTAAGTTGTACATGTTCTTAAACAATCCAAATATTTCAAATTATATATCGAAATGCAGAACAGATACAGTTAAAGGTACAATAAACTATTTAATTTTTTGCCTTTCAGAAATGGGTTGTTCCACAGAGAAGTCCACCTGATGAGAACAAACCGAGTGTCCGTCCTCCTGAAATAGAAGCGGAGAGAAGTCTGGTAACTTTGTCTCCAAATTATAACTTTCTTATATTGTTATAGTTATATGTTGTATTGATTGTATGTTAGATCCAATGTATTACTTGAATCCCTATTTGATTCCATTACTTTAGATTTTTGTCTTTTATTCTTCAGTAAATGCATTTATAGTATTTTTCTTAGTTTTATGTCAAATGTGTTGTGTACAGGCAGTTCCTTTCAGAGGTCACATCACAGGAGGGATGTGTCCGGGGAAAAAGGTTGTTATGGTCGGGGTTGTTGACTCTCGTCCTGACAGGTAAAAATTCCTTAATGTAATCTTACCTTTAATAATCCACCTCTTTCCTTCAGTATCAACAGTGTGGATATTCAGAGAATAATTCATATTGATGGACTCCTGGACTTTCTTCTAGTGCCACCATCAGGCCGAATTTCATTTACATTAAAAGTTAAATTACACTGTAGTGTTCTTACTGTAACTTTAAGTCTATTTAAGTATTTCTAAAACCATTGTTGGTTGTAATTAGTTTATAATCCCCTCTACTGTTTTTGTTCAGGCCTTCCTAGAATCCTTTATAATGTCAGATCACTGTCCGATGTATGGCTCTTATTCCTCCCTCTGATAGGTTTTACATTGCCCTGACTTGTGGTCGTGGTACAGGGGGGGAGCCTCCTGTGGACGTGGCTCTGGAGCTTTGTGTTAGGTTCAAGGACCGGCAAATCCTGCGACGGGCCTGTGAGTCCGGATCCTGGGGAGAGACCGACAGAGCCGTGCCTTTCTTCCCCTTCATCAGAGGACTGCCCTTCAAGGTACCAACAATGTTTACTACAAACTTTTTAATCCAAGGAAAATGACTCATGTGTTGTGCTAAACCAAATGCAGATACAGCTTAACTTTGCTAATTTTGAACTACCAAGAAGGCATGAAAACAATAGACCGTTTCACCGAAATGTACCAAACTTCCACTTTTGTCTCCTCCCAGATTGAGATTCACTGTGAACACAGCCGTTTTCGTGTGTTTGTGGACGGACAGAAGCTGTTTGACTTTCAGCACAGGTTGACGTCACTCAGAGACATTGACACATTGTGGATCAAAGGTAGCGTCGCTATCACTAAACTGGCCTGAAGGAAAACTCTGCACTGCTGAACATTTGAGAAGATCTCACACAGGACTTTGCTGAGCTCAAACTGCCACGTCTCTCGTTGTCTGGACGTTCTCTGTATTCAATGTGGACCTTTTTTACAAAATGTTTAATATGGAGAGAAAAAAGTTTAAAAAATAAGTTTTATGATCACACAATAATGCGTAAGATCAGCAACTTCCATGTTTTTGAACACATTATGCATTCACTCCTGACTATTTTGTACCAAATACTTAATATAAAGAAAAAAGTAATCTTAACTTTGGTGAGAAATAATTTTTTGATCTGATGAAACAGTTTGAAAACCTGCATGTGAGACTGTGTCGAAACAAACACCCAGACCAAAAGAAAAAGTTTGTTTCCAGAGCATCTATGAAATGCTCTTTTGTTGTTTGCATTGTGTCACTTAGTTGTTTTAGAGGTAAGGTCATATTTGACAAAGTCACACAATAACACACATTAAATAACAGATTGAGGAAACGGTAGACCAGCCACTTCTCTGCAAGTAAAATGACTTTGTTTCCGAAAAGAGTTTAGTGGCTCTGACGAGAGTAGATAATGTTTTCAGTTCCCCTTTGAAAAGAGCCGTCTGACAACAACGCAAAGTTTTCTAAATACAGTGTACACTCTCACTGATTTTGTTTATTTTAGGGGAGCTTGAATAAATAAAATACATTTGGCTGCTGCCCCAGTCCACAGCAGTGCAATGTTAAAAATGAAGCTCCTGTTATACAAACAGATGTTCAGCCCGCAGACCACAAACACTGCCACTGTAAATACTATAAAATACTTGTATGTCTCTTAAAAATAAACAATGTATTTGGATTAACTGAAGGCCATTAAAGCATTTGGTAGGATGTTTTTATATTTTTCCGTTGTTGTAATCATGGGTAAACAAACCATGAAGATTAGAGGCCTCTGTGATCTGATGACTACCTCATAGCGCACAGTGTGATGTCCTGCTGCCAGCCATATTAAAAATATATGAATATCTGTTTGAGATATAGTGTACATCGTTAGGTGCCTTTGTTATTTTTTGACATCCATTAAAAACTGCTGTTATTTCCTTTTTTATATATTTGTTTTGTAAGAATATCAATATAAGTTGGAGGAAAAAACACCAACAATTTGTAAAAGAAAGAAATAACAACTTGAAATATGAAACTGAAAGAAAAAAAAGGGGTATTTTAAAAATAGTCAAATGTTGACAAATAGTTTTTAGTTTATCCTAATTTTTTATTTATATTTTCCACACATATTACTTCAGATATTTGAATGATAATTTAGCAGGTATTTAAGTATTTATTCCAGGTGTTTTGGGGAGTTTTTCATTAAGATCTTTGACTAAAATATTCCAAATATTAATAGAAAAATTGGTATGAAAAAATCTGCTCAACTTTTCAACAATCAACAAGTCAATGACACATCTATTGACACCTCAGCAGGTTCCTTGTGCAGGCTGGGAGGTCTCTTGAAAAAGTAATCTTCTATGGAGCTTCAATGTTAAGGACCAGTGAATCACTGCAACATTTGTTCACATTGTCTGACTTTGACTGTGAAGTGCAGTCTGAACATAAGTACCTATGAAACATGGAAAGTTTTGGAAGAGCCAGCAAATAGAACCTGTCACCGCAGTGCATGCTGGGTGATATTGAGGCAGGGTAGCAGCAGCAGCACCGGCTGACTCAACCTTCAGTTTCTGCTTCACTTTCAGCCGTCCTGCACTCCTCAGGTGGCCCAAATCTGACACCATATGGACGGCACTGGCTTTACCTGAGTCATGGACATCAGCGGAGGACATCTCACGGTGAGCGCACCTGCTTCTCTCCTATAGACACCTGCTGTCAAACCCAGCCGGATGAAGCAGCTAAAGCTAAAGCTCAGGGAAGATGCTTGTTGTTGTCGCTAGCTGCGTAGTTAGCCGAGGTAGTTGTCATCTACTCCTATGTGAAGGTGTTGCTTTCTACTAACCTTAGCATTTGTGTGATCGCAATGTTTAATCGTAAAAACGTCTCGGCAAAGTGGCGACAAACTAATGACACGTTAACATCGCTAATATACATTAGCATGCTAAGCTAAGCTAGCAACCGTAACACCCAATCTCTGCCGTTAACTGGTAACGTCGCTCTTACATTAGCATGATAAGCTAAGTTAGCATCCGTTACACCTCATCTCTGCGATTTGTCTCGGCCTTGTAGTTTAAGTAGATGCCTTTATAGTTAAAGCTAACCTAGCTGTTAGCTTCGTGTGAGATTAATCCTAGTTCAGTCATTTTTAAATCTACATAACTCCTCTGAGCTGTCAGGTTTATACTGAGCTAACGTTAGCCTTATCCTTTTAGTCTGCTAAGCTAGCTGCCAACCAGCTTAGCCTAGCTAGCCTTCTTCACCTAGTTTCATTTAAACCTCAGACAAGTAGGGGAAAATGGGTCAAACTTGGCTAACTCTAGAAATTCAGTTAGCCATGCGTGTAGATTATGAAATAAACAGTTGTCAAAAGATGCAAAGCTTGTCATGAAGGAGACAGATCGTTTCAATAGATAACATGTTGTTGTGTTTGCTAAATATTAACTTTAGGTTAAAGGGCTGGTCCAAAACAGCTGCTTAACCAAACAGCAGTGGTGGAAGTAGTGCTCCGATATTTGACTCAAGTAAAAGCAATACCACTGTGTAGTATATACTCTTTTACAAGTAAAAGTCCTGCATTTATTTGATTAAAATTATTAGCATGTAAATGCACTCAAACCCAGCATGAAATTGGCCTATTTCAGTGTTATTCGATTATAATTTATAATCTTGGGAAGTCATCTATGGAGTCCTATGTCAACCTATCTTAACCTTTAATATTAAATCACAATGTAGTGGTTGATTAAGATTTTAGAAGTTACTTGTAAGAGTGCAGTTAGTTGTATTCTTAGATGTAGTCGATGTGAAGAATAAAGTAGCAGAAAAAGGAGTTATGCTAGTAGAGTACTTTACATTTTATTTAAGTAACTATACTTTCTATTTCTTTCCACAACTACTGAAATTGTCCCTTCAATTGTGACTTGTTTTGGTCACAATGACTCAACCCAGTCTTTTGAGAGGTTCAGAGAGTACAGCACAGCAGAAGGGCAAATTAAATGCTTAAATTGGGATGAAGAACATCAAAGTTTTGTTGGGATCAAAGGAGCAACATATTTATGTATTTTCCTTTCTGAGAGCCTTTGTAGCTTACTTGTCTTTCTGGACCTGCATATCTGTAGACCTAGTCAGCACTGCCGGTGCTGGGTGTAGACGTACCTGCTGCCAGGTATTCAATGAGATAAGGCCAACAAAGCAAATACACGTTTCAGACGCCGCCCACTTCTCCGGCTCTGTAATGGAATGCAAACAGAGTTTCCGCTTTCATTTAGAAGTCAAAGAAGTAATGAGCTCCGGTCTGTGAAATCCTAACCTTTATTTCAGATACTTTTGGGTCACACAGGATTGTAGTTTCCTTATTATCTTTATGAAAGAAATGTGTACTTTGTTTTAAGTAGAGTTGCAACAAGTGTTTATTTACAGAGTCAAAAAGTTTCCAAGGACATATTCAAAAGATGTATACAAGGAAGTGATGATAACATCATGTGTTTATAACTTTGGATATCTGTTTTGGCAGTCGAAAACATGCAACTACAGAGGTAAAGATATAAAACCAAGTCAAGATTAATTTCCAAGTGTTGACAAGGCAGAGAAGACATTTTGCACTGACATGTATATAGATAAAACTTGTAGGAATACTTTATAGTTTATATTCTCTAACTCACTGTTTGTTTACAGCCCTGTCTCAGTTTACACAGCACAGGTCTCTCATTACCACTTCATTACTGTCAATTTGACGCCATTCTGTCCTCTTTAAGTGGTTCAGTAATTCAATTTCTGCTTCGTCTCAAACCACACATCAAGATAATCGGCCCTGAAGCTCAACAAGAGCGGCCCTGATTTACTCCCCGTGTTGATGTGTGTTGATTATCCTCTGTGACATTATTTGTTTCTGATGATGCCTTCTCTCTTGCAGGTGTAGCCAGGAGGTTTCGTTGACTGCCAGAGAATCATGGAGCCAGATGTGATCCGCATGTACAACTCCTCCCCGCCCCCCATGGAGGACGCTGGCGAGGAGGAGGACGAGTTTGGAGACTTTGACACCTTCTCCAATGTCCCGAACAGCATCAGCTTCACAGAATTTGACACCCCAGCCACTTTTAACCAGAATCAAGCTTTCAGCGCCACCTCCCCGCCCGAGCTCCTGAGCAAAGGGGTGACGGGGTTCAGCCACAGCTCCTCTAACGGCACTCACAACAACGACCTGTCCAAGGCTAATGGCGTGGTGCCGGGGAGCCACCTGCCCAGCGGTCCCTCAGAAAGAACTGAGATTAAAAAGGTCCTTTCAGGCTCGATGGATATCCCTGTGAGTGGCACAGCCGGCAGCGAGCCGGCGGACTGTAACGGTGGGGGCACTGAGGTGTTAACAAACGGGTTTGCAACCTCCGATGTGCAGGGAAGCCCGTCTTCGCAGGATTCTGTCCACTCTTGTAAAAAAGGAAAGTCAAATGAGGACAGCGTTCTCGCCGGCAGCCCAGAGGACGATTTTGCAGACTTTGCTGCTTTTTCCAATGCTGAAGGACACCTCAGCCAGACGGCTAACGAGGACTCGGACAATCCCGCGGGAGGCAGCTTGTTGGCGGAGGCTGCCTGCCACGAGGAGCACTGTAATATAGAGCAGGAAACGACATCAGAGGACAAAGACAGGGATACAAACAGAACTGGACCCGACTCATGTGGCTCTGATTCTGACTCTGGTCCCACTGAGGCCCCGGACGGCTCGTGCAACACGGACCGGGGCCCTCACTCTGACTCTGAACAAAGGGATGTAGCCTTTGCACAGGAGGCCTCAGAGGCCGTTTGCACTAACAGACCCCTCACCCTGAATGGGGGGGATGTAGCCCACAGGGATGACTCCAGAGACGGAGGCAGTGAAGACGAGCTCTCGCCTGACGCTGCTGCAGACCGGGAGGTGGGACAGTTTGACGGTAAGGGCTCCGGGAACGAGACAGAGACAGAAACGGAGACGGAGACGGAGACGTCGTTTGGCCGGCCACTTTCGACAGAAGCTCTGGAGGAGTTTGGGGACATGAGCACTACCGGCTCGGTGCCCTCTCCGCCCCTCCAAGGAGAGACTGCCACGCCTGCCGACTACAGCCAGCTAGCCGAGGACGACGAGGACTTTGGGGATTTTGGAGACGCGGGCTCATTCAGCGGTCAGGGCTTTGCAGACTTTGAACAGCTGGACGAACAGCAGGAGCCGAGCCGGCCGGAGAGCCCTGCTCCTGCTCAGGAAGCTACACACACTGAGGAGGAGCAGAAGCAGCAGCAGGAGGAGGAGGAGGAGGACGACGACTTTGGAGACTTTAACTCCCCCAAACTTCACGCCAGTGGAAGCGTGGGGGAAGAGGACGGAGGCAGGTTTGCAGACTTCCCCATCAGCGACAGCTTCGGGAACTTCAGCTCGGCCGCAGAAGCCGCAGACGGGGAGGCCGATGCAGGGTGGAACGCCTTCGGGGATCAGCAAGTGGAGGAGGAGGAGGAGTCCTGGGCGGCGTTCAGCGAGGAGCCAAGCGTCGCACCTCCTGCAGAGAGCAGAGCGGAGGAGGAGGAGGAGGAGGAGTGGCATGAAAGTGAAGTTCCCGCTGTCAGCGAGGAGACCAGCAGGACGGACAGACAGTCGGTAAGCTCTGCAGGAAACATGGTGCAGTCATTCCGCCATTATCCCACATCAGGATCCTGTTCATGCAGAGCTACAAAGCAAAGATAACCAGGCCGTATATGAGGAGTAGCACTCACAAGATGCAAACGTAGCAGGCCAGACTTGAGCAAAACAAAAGGATCAGTTCACCTAAATGACCCATTATGGTATATCTATGGTTTTATTTCCCCTTTTTATTTTCTGTTCTAATAACAGCCTCCTTTATACTATGCATCTACAAACCCTTTGTTGCTGTGTTTATTGGAAGCTACAAATCCCTCCCAGCGTCCCCTTCCCGTTGGATAATCCACAGACATTACTTGATGAGGTATCAGCAAAATTGAAAACAATAGCTTTCACATTTAATGTATTGAGTGTAGAGGTAAAAATCTCTCTATGACATATCAAACCACACACACAGGCATTATGATTACTACAAGAAAGAACGCTTTAATATGTATACAAATTCAAAAAAGAACTAGAGCATAAAAACTAAAATGAGCATATAAAGCCAGGTATCTGGTTTAGATCATCTTGATAATGTGTTATTTAAGAACAGAAGAAACTGTTTCTAAACACACTAATAACTTCCTGTTCTGAGAGGATGAGGTCAAGCCAGAAAAACAAAAAGGAGACAACTTTTATATGAATAACAAACATGCTTTCTATTAAAAAATGTAACTTTCACTGACAGATATAATTCCCACCCTACTTTTAAAGCCATATTTGACAATAATATGTAACTAAAAGCTCCGCTCTATACCAACTAAGAAGAGGAAGTTGTTTTGAAAGATCAAATTTCAATCAGTGTGTTGTGTGTCAATATTCCGCTGAGTCAGCAGCCTTACACCAGCTTCCATTGTGTGTATTAAACCTTCACCGACCTGTTAATGACAGAGGTCAGCTTCTGATTTACTGAAAGAGCAAAGAGAATAAAGTCTGCCAAAAGGGAAAAACAAATCCACCAGTAACGCTGGATCTCCTTTATTAGCAGACAGCCAGCAGGAAACTGGCTCATACGTGTTAAAGTGTCCGGTCTGGTTCCAGTGTGAGGGGAAGGACTTTAAAATGAGTTTAGTTTTTAGTTTTTTGGAGAGAATCATGCACCAGGACCCTTTCCTCTCTGTCCCCACCTTCTATTAAATATCCCACTGTTGTTCAGAGTGTGACAATATAAAAAAAGGGTCTTATTTCATTCCGATATTTCAAATAACAGCTTATTCTGACTCTACCCGTTTCCAGTTCAAATGTGGAATATGCAGATGTTGTTCAGCTGTAAAGAGACTTTGCTCATGCGTCACAATAAGGATTTCTAAGCACAGTTTGCGACACAGAGCCCCTTATCTGTTTACAGCCAGTCTGTCAATCTATTCCATTTAAATAGAGAGGCCTGCCTTAAGTAGAAAAGCCCAAATATCTGGAACACACCCCTATTGAAGAAGACTTCAACATGTTTCTGTGAATGCACGGAGAAGAAACCATGTGATGTTTTCGTCAATGTAAAGTAAGCAGGACTGTATGTCAATGGAATATTAGTTTATTTTTCCCAGACATGTTAACAGTTTAGTTGGAGTATTGATTTGAATAAAGTAGTAATATTATGTACAGGTAAACGTTGTCACCTTCATCTCAGCTGGGTGTGGTGAGGAGCACACCCAGCTGCAGTCATAAAAAACTGTCAGGGAGAACCAGATTATTGGACAGGGTGCTGCCTATATTTTAATATTCCATATGTTGCTGTGGAGGATGGGTTTTGCCTAAACCGGGTAACTTTCTACCTCAAACCAAAATGCAGGCACCAAGTGATGCCAGAAAACAATATTTCTGTTGGTCAGAAACTGTATGAGTCCAGCAATATGAAAATGGTGTCAATACAGCGTCAGACGGGAGACAGCTTTGTTTTTACGCAGCTCCGACGTCCAGATTTGATCATTCCTTTTTAAATATAAGTGTGGGCACTTCTCTAACACTCTGAGCAGTGTAACAACATCTTCTAAATAGATGTGAAACGAAGCCTTCATGTAAATCAGTGTTGAGCAACCCATCAAGCAGCATATTTCAGACCGGCTGTATCATTAACCTCTTCCACTTGTGTTCACTCAGAGCTGCTTCACCCCAACACGAGGTGAGAAAGACTGCAGGTACATCATGTGATGAATGAGCAGAAGTCTTCTTCTTATCACAAAAGTCTTGTAGTCTTTCGCACATCTTTGCCAGGTGGCCAGATGTTCGAGGTAAGGGTTGTGACAAAACAAGACAAGAGTCCTTTTAGTTTCTCTCGCTAGGATCCATAAAGCAGTTTTAAATGATCAGCGCTCTGCTAGGAAATGCTTCTGATATTAGCATCGATTAGCAGAACAGATCAGACTCCCTTTGAAAGCTTGCCCTTAATTCTCTGATCATTTGATGCTTGATGGAAGGAAAAACTCCTGGATTCACTTCAGTGCTGCAGCTTCAGTTGAGAGGACGTTTACTGAAGGTTTTAGACAAAAGCTGCAAGTGTTAAATTGCTCGGCAGGATGTTTGTGACCGACTGCTGTTCTCTCTGCAGGCGTTGCTGTCCAGCCGGCTGGAGAAGCTGTTTCAGGGCAGCTTCCCTCAGACGGCCGCCCCCTCGGTGGAGGACGAGGTCACGTCTCTGAAGGACCTGCTGGATCCTCTAGAGGAGAAACATGAGCCTGGAGCCGAGGAGAAGGAGCAGAGATCACCATGCAGCAGGTGAGCCTCAGTGGGACACAGTGTGGAACAGGAAGTCTTTAAAGAAACAGACGTTGAGCTTTCCTTCATTGCTTCTGAGAATAGTCACCTTTAAAGTCTGTCCCCCCCCTTGTGTTTGACTCTGCTGCGTCTTGTTTTGTTGCAGGTCTGTGCATGGCGGCGTGTGGACGCAGCTTCAGGACATCCACGAATCGTTTGGCCTCAGATACCAGTGGGGGGGCTCCTACTGTAACAAAGCACTACTCTGCTGCCTGGGCATCGACACCCGGAACATTGTAAGTCCTCAGTGTCCTAATACCTCCCCAGTCAGCTGGAAGACAAGGGAAAGACATGTAAAAACACTGTAGCATGCACTAAGAAATGGTCTGAAGTCATTTAAATTATGATCAATTTGTAACATATTGGTCAAAATAAGAGCTACTCTGCCCCCTTTGAATTTAGAAATGGACAAATGAATTTCTGATCTGCTCAAAGCATCTTTCTTCAAGTAAGCTTTATTGACCTCTGCCTGCAGCCGTTAGGGTCTGATCGAGCTGAACCCCGGTCCTCCTCTCAGTGAGCGTTGTGTTTACCTGAACTCCTCAGCAGGATTGTGAGGGAAGTATTGAGAGTTGTGTCTGACCTGCTGCTTCAATGTGTGCAGCTGTTCACGGGACAGAAGAAGCAGCCGGTCATCGTGCCCATGTACGCCGCCAGCCTGGTGAGTCCTCCGCCTTCCTTGTGTTTACTGATCATCATGTCGACACACACAGGGGCTTCTCAGCATCGCCATTAATATAATGGGCTGGGAATAGTCCCATATTTATAGTCCAATAAGGATATCAACGTCAGTCTTGATAACTGATTGAAACTGTAAGTAAACACCTTGTGGTTTTGATGCACAAAAGGAACAGCCCGATGTTTCCTTGACGGTTTTTTTAGCTTTTCAAAAACGACACTCGCTGCACGTTGAGGGAGTTACGTAGCGCTGAGTTATGTTCCTTAAAGATGGAAATCAAACTCCTCCTGGGTGTGTGTCCAATAGCATATATTAAATGAGTTATAAAGGACAGTAACCTCTAATAACACCAGTAATGCTGCAGTCTGACACCTCGGTTACATGCATTTGTCTCTCGGATTTCTAAAACTGACCTATAATAATAATAATAATAATAATAATCATCATTTCTTTTGTCAATTTATTGAACATGTTAGCAAAAATGTATTATATTATATATATATATTATAACGAACAATAATCTTCGGTGCTGCTCATAACCATTTAAAGTTTGGTTTCTGAATACTTTATGTAGTTTCACTGAAGTTTCAGTGTTTCAGCTCCTCGTTACAGTTGCTCCACAGATGAACACCTGTTGATGCCGTGACGTTGGGAGTTTGTTCGTACAGGTGCTTTTTGAATATGCAGTTTCCTCTCAGCGTGTGTTTGTTTTCTCTGAGTGTGAGCAGTATGAGGCAGTCAAAGATGTGCGGCTTTGAACATCATTTGAATACTTTTATAGTCCACCAGGTCTTGTAGTTTTAGTATTTTTAGATTCATTTATTGGGTGTGTGTGTGTGTGTGTGTGCAGGGGATGCTGGAACCCACCAAAGAGCCCGTGAAGCCCGTCTCTGCAGCGGAGATGATCGCCTCGATCGCCCAGACTCCTCCGCCGGCACCAGAGAAAGCCTCCTGTCCCTCAGACGCAGCCCCGGTGAGACAGAGACACACACTCGTATGACATTAGACTTACTCACACTGGGAGGGGGGTCTGCATGTCCATAGGGTGTATACACTGCTGTATTAGGCTTGTTACGCTCATGCAAAGACCACAACTAACAACCTATACAACATATTTCTATTTATTTATGTATTTTAAGCGGGTATCAAATAGCAACAGAGACACACACACACACACACACACACACACACACACACACACACACACACACACACACACACACTGTACTTCATGAATGTGTGTGTATAAACTGACCTCATCCTCCAGCAGGAGGCGCTCCCCCCCGTCCAGTTTGACTGGAGCAGCAGTGGCCTTACCAATCCTCTTGACGGTAGGTGTCCCCGCCCCCAACTCTCACACTGAACCCCCCCGCCGGCTCTCGTCTGTTTTTCTCACCCCTTTCTAACTAACATAGTCTTTCCTCTCATCCTGACTCAGCATGGCGGATAATTAACATTTTTGTAGATGCAGAAAAACGTTCCTCCTTAAAGGAAACGATCCACCAGCATTACAACACTGCTGCTGACACGAGTGGTGAACCAAAGAGGGGGGGGGGGGGGACACAACTTCAGATGGCATTTAGACTTTTTTGAAGCCCTTTTAGTTTAGTTTTAAGATATTATCAATAAATAGAATAATGCTGTCATCACCTGCCAGGTCCCCGTGCTATTTAACCTCGGTTTAACTGTATTGTGGCAAATGCATAGAGAGCTGCTTACGAAGGGTTTCCTAATTTGACTTCTTTCTGATGTTAAACCACAACTAAATACGGCATTACATTATAAATGAAACCTTTACGGACTGGGGTTAAAGTGCAGCGAGGCTGGGAATCAATTAAAACGTTTTGGTTCACTTTAATATCTTATTCTTAATACTTCTTTTACATTTGACTAATATGTTTAATTCGTGTGCAAAACCTTGTTGCTGCGGATACATCGTTTTCTAATTTAGGATCAATTAATCAAATGCAACAGTAAAACATAATTAGGAGGGTTAATATTGTCTCAAACGGGCTATTTAAATCAGGAACTGCTGGATCCAGTCAATTACGATTCTGAGAGATGTGCCTAATTGGTGCTTCAGACATAATTAAGAAGGTGGATCTTTCCTTTAATCCTCTTGATATAAACAACATGGCCGCTCTGCATGAAGACATGTCTAACATTTAGCTGACTCTACTGACACTGCTGCATGTTTCTGGTTTCTTGTGTGTGTGTGTGTGTTAACCCCGTGCAGCCAGCGGAGGCTCTTCTCTGTTAAATCTGGATTTCTTTGGTCCTGTGGAGGATTCAGGCTCCAGCAGCTCTCCCTCCATCCCAGGTCAGCAGCTGCTCCCTGCCTCCTGCTCCTCTCTTCTTCTTCTTCTTCTTCTTGTGCTCCTCCTCTTCCTCTCTACATCTTTATATTAACCTCACATCCCCGGTTTTACTGCTCCAATCAGAGGGTTCAGGACTCTGATAATCAGTGTGTGTACCGTACAAACATAGTGACACAAAGGTTTTGCATGTATTTGACTGGATGTTACACTAAAATAAGAAAACACTTATTCAAAGTGGGAAGAAAAGTGTCAACTAGCGCCCTCTGCTGCTACTTTCTATAACCACTCATCTTTTCTGCTTTTTTAAATAAATGTAAGTATCTGATTAGTTCACCTCCAGTGCATTTAGGGCAATAACTGTCACATTAAATCAATCTTAATTCCCCTCGTCACAATTTCGGTCTCAAATATCCACTATTTAATATAAACTGTCTTTGACCTCTTGATGATTCTGATCATAAGTGTGCGTATCGGCTGGACTACTGTTAGAACCAGGGTTTACATCCAATGATTTGTCTTGGTATTAGGTGCTTAACAATACATTTGTAAGCTGTAATAAAAGATAGAAACAAATACACAAATGAGATTAAAGATCCTTTAATCTGAAAGATACAAGATATGTGTAACCTGTTTTTTTGGGTTGCAAACACACATTTTTCTGTGTATTTTTAAAGGAAAATGACACAGGGAATGACTTTATCGTCCCGTAATCAGAAAAATGCAAAAACCTTTTTAGTTTTCAAAAGATTCAAAGGCTTTTACGCCAAATGTACAAAATATAACGGCGTATAAGATCTGTAAATCTGAAGTCCCTGGCTCCTGCATCAAAGTATACTCCAGACATCTGCAGGCTCCTTTTCAAAGGAGCTTTATTATTTTATTCTCCTTTTATCAGTAAACCTAGAAGCCAACGTTTGGTTTAAGTAAAAAAACAACTACTTGGAAATGAACAGACGAGGTGATGATGAATCCAGACCTTTAAAGACCTCCCAACAGAGTCTCCCTCCAACGGCTCTTCTATCAACTCTTCTTTTCTTTAGGCGTGGACCCGGAGCTGTACGAGCTGACCACAGCCAAGCTGGACTCGGGCAGCTCGGGGCGTCGGGTTGCTGACGCCTTCGCCCGCCTGATGTCCACCATGGAGAAGACCAGCACCTCCACCAGGTCAGAGACAAAGAGGAGAAAACTACACAGCAGCAGAGGGGAGAGGGGAGAGGAGGAGAGGTGGAGAGGGGAGGGGTGGAGAGGTGGAGAGGAGGGTCATGTGATGTTTTCTGCAATTACTTGACTGAATGTGATGTTCGGGGTAAACTCTGACATAGAGTGGTGCGGGAATGAGTCTGAAAAATGTGAAATGAGTCAGCATTTAACAGCTTCCGGTTCCATTGCCTTAAAGTCAATGTTGTTTTTGAACCTGATTCTGGTTAGAGGCCTGAAAAGTGTTCTGTGGTTAGTATAAGCTTACGAGAAGTTCAGGTTTAGCTCCACAAGATAAGATGCGTGTCTAAATGAGACGACTAAACAGCATCACGCCCAACATTAGCCGCCTTTAGCTTAGCGATGTTGATGTGAAGTCATGTGACCGTGCTGTAGTTCCGTGTTTGGATCATACAATGTACTTTTATTCAGGTGTGTTAACTGTGTGTGTGTGTGTGTGTGTGTGTGTGTGTGTGACAGGAAACCAAGGAAGGAGGAGAATCTGAGCGACGAGGCGGCCAAAGTGATCTCCTCCCTGCCCGACCTCTCCTTCATGCAGGCCAAAGTGCTGATGTTTCCCGCCACACTGATGCCGCTCGGCTGCCAGGCAACCACAGACTAAAGCCCCGCCCCCTCAACTGACATCATCAACCGATCCCTAAGCCCCGCCCCCTGACTTGGGCCATTTTTAAACAGTTGTCATTGTCTTCTTCTTTTGCTGCGGCTTCGCTCCTCCCTTTCATACGTTCCTTTTATTAATTTGCGCTTTTCTTGGTCAGTTTATCCTTTTTTTTTTTATAAAGTAAAGCATTTATGATCATAGGGAGCGAGGGGGGGGGGGGCACTCAGATGACAACGTGCACAGAATAGTAGATGAATTAATTTATAGAGGAAGGTGTAGAAGTGTGTTCATATCTAGAGGAATCATCATGTATATATCAGGGATTAATGTTTAATTTCCTTCTCTCTTTTTTATTCTGAATGATTTCTGGATGGTTTTACGTCTCGGAGTGTTGGTGTCTGTGAAGGAAACACTGGCTGAATCAAGCTGAAGTGGTATATATGTTTAAATTAATACATTTATATACATATATATAAAAGCTATATATATTTATCGACTTGAAACCACACTGCCTGCAGAATCCAGCTGATTGTCTTGTCCCCGTCTCGTTGTGTTTAAAGGCCTTAGTTCTACCCGTAGATTTTAACGTTTCTTTAACCCGCTGTGTCTTCTCTCTGTTTGTAATTTAACAGCTTTTTAACGTAAATTATGTCACACCCTATTTACTTTTGCTGCAGTCCATCCTCAGTTTCTAGAACGGAGGAGGACTGTTTATATTTTATATTTACCGACTAAACGCTGACGTGTCTTTTCATTTTTTATTCCATGTTTGATTTCTACATATTCCAGCTTTTGGCTATGAAACCAGTTTCCTTCCTTGTTTGTGTCCACACTCACTGCTCCTTTGTTGTTGTTTTGGGGTTAAAACAGGACTTTTTTGGGGTTAAAACCACTTTAACTTAAGGGTTCTCGTCAGTGAAGGTCGACTCGCATCAGAAGGGAATTAAGGGACCAATTTCTGCTTCCTCGTGTCGGGTTTTGTTCTCCGTTCCTAATATGAAGTGCTTTTTCGTTGTTGCCGCTCTTATTTGCTCATGTTTTGTTGTTTTTCTTTGCTCATACTACTGTCAGCCCCGTCTCCCAGGAGGATTTTGCACATTGTAAAGATGAAATGGATGTAATCATAGTTCACTGTGGCTTTAGACTGTGTACAGTTAAACTATGGACTGTAAAATGTTACGGGAAAATTCCTATGGAAAAAAACTGAATCACTTGAAGAGCCTGTCAAAAGGTTATCGTGCATGCCCGGGTTCTTTTGAGACTATAAGTGTGTAAATTTTACTTTTAGTGTACACAAGAAATTAAAATAGTTATCTTCTCCCCTCGTTTCTGTTTCTTCCAGACGGACATGAACACTTTAATCAGCAGTCGTGTTTTATTTAAGAAGGTCTCACAGACATGCTGGAAACGTGTGTATATGATTTCTAAATCGAGGTTAAATTGTGCTAACAAATGCTGAGACCTTTACACTGTTTATCATTTAGAAAAACCCTTTTAAGAAAATGTCTAGAATATTTAAATGCTGTATAAAAATGTAAACTATTATAAATTAAATTGGTAAAATAGATTTCGCTTTTAAATTGAACCTATTTTTTTATTACACTATTAACTAACGTAGTCAAGTCACTATATTTATTTGATTTATTAGTTGTACACATTTAAGATTTAAAGATTGAATCATTAAGAATACTACTATTACCAGAATTAGTAAATAGCAAATAAAATAATGATGTATTTCTTATTTTTCTGATGCATCATTTAAAAACAATTTCATTAAACAAAAGCAAAATGTCTCAAGTTATTCATTAGTTTAAATCAAGATCAAATGTTTCCTCAACTGTTATTAAATGTACGACTTATTTAACATTTAATGGCTGAGAAAAGAAATAGAAAAGGGAACCTGCAAATAAATATTTCTGAAGAGTAATTTATTTGTTATATTAAAGGCTATTTTAAAAAAGGCTTTAAAATGTTATCAATAAAGATGAGATTATTTATGAGTTCTTCAACAAACCAGCAGACAAAGAAATAAAAGACAAGAAGACAAAGATGAGATAATTCATTTAATGTATAAAATAAAATTACTAAAGTGCCCCCCCCCCCTCAGAGCTGAATCCTCATCACATTCAAATAATAATAATAATAATAATAATAATAATCGTCGTCAGGAGAAGACATGTTGTATTGCATAGAGAAGGCACAGATCCATGTCCAGAATAACTTCAACCCTCCCTTTAATGTCCAGTCCAAACCTGCAGGAGCCACAGAGCTGCTACAAACAACAGACAAATAATAATAACAAAAAAACACAACAACTTTGGTTTGGTGACAACAACCAAGCTTTCACTCTCTGGATGGAAACAGACAAGAAGAGTAAGGATAAACAACATTGAGCCAGTTTTAAAAAGGATCAAATCTAAATAAAATCTGCATTTCAGTCAAATTTTGTCAATTTTTATATTAAATATGTTCAAATTTGGAACCGAAGGGCACAGATTTCAGATATGTTGGACGCCGATACTGCTTTATGAATAGGGTTTTAAAAACACACAGCACCATTTAACTTATTTGTCATTAAAACAGTGTAATTATTTTATTAATGTATACACTAAAAAGGGATCACTGTCTCTTAGTTTAAATACATCATTCATTCATAGATGCTTAAAGTGAATATGTAACCAATTTAAGTGATTTTATGTGTCACAGCTGCCAAAGTAATTACATAAAGTGTAAATAGTGGAGAAACAACTCCAGAAAGATCCCAAAAAAAGACAATGGATGTTAAATTAAATGTCATTTTAAAGTAAAATATACAAAAAGCAAAGTATGACAGCTTTTATCAGCTGTAGAAACTGTAAAACTATATGAATATAAAACTTAGAATACACAAGGTACACTTAAGTACCCTGTACATGATGTGTAACGCCCTGCCTGCTGTTACAGCATCTGTCCAGCAGGGGGCGACACAGTTCACCTTCAACACTTCACTGTTTAACTTTCATTCAATTAACTCACATTTTGACATTATGTTCCACCTTTACAGAGTTAAATCTCTTCAACAGCTCCAGGCCTGATCATAACTACCAGATATGTATTAAGGTTAAGAACATTTTAAATGCCGGTTTGTTTACGTCATTTTTTTTCCTGATGGAAAACACACAAAATGCCAGGGGAATTTTTTGGGGGATATGTTAAAAGAATAGCACCATAGATTTTAAAGCATTGCAATAACTAACCAAAGATTAAAATCATGTATTGCAAGCAATGACATTCCTCAATCTGGTAGAACATATTAAAAAGTATTATTTTTGAAATAAGGGGTTTGGATTGAGAGCATGATTTAATAAAAGGTAACGCTGCTTTGTATTTTAACGAGGATATTTTTGTCGTTAAGGGGTGAAATATCTGGACTTTGGCTACAGAATTTATTTTAGACTTTATATAGGAAGTTAAAAACTAAAGACAATTATTGATCTTGTCAAAAATAAAAAAATTATAAGAAAATTGGAGGAATGTTGAAAAAACACATTTGACTTTTACTTTCATTCATATTGATACTTGAGTTCCTTGACTTGTTAATGCTGTTTAATTTTGACATTTTTGTCATGAAGGACTCTCAGTGTCTGGATTTTGTCTACACTATTTATTATTAAATATAGGCGGTTCAAAAATGTACAACAAATAAAATACCCCAAATCAATTTGAAATCTACATATTTAGATCCAGGCCACGTTAGCGAGTTAAATCCTGACAAAAACTGTAATATCTAAAGTTTCTATTCAGATTTAGTCATTTTTAACTGGCCCAGAGTTTATCCATGTACAACTCACACACACACACACACACACACACACACACACACACACACACACACACACACACTGTGGCATAGGTTGAATTGCGGGCGTTTGCATTGCTGAATCCTAAAATACATTACATAGTATTAAAAAAACCTCCGATCATTTATTAAATGACGGAATATTTCTTAGACTTCCACCAAACACGACGTCTGAACCGACAGGTCGGCCTTGGTGGATCCATCTTTACAAAGAATACATATTTATTTTTCTGTACAGACCAAATATTAGTGTCCAGAGATACAATAAATACACACAAAGCTGCGGGATAATAAATAATTCATAGAGTTATTTCTGATAAAGGGAACGTCTGCGTGTGAAACCTTGCGTCTTCACCTCTGTGGAGTAAAA
The DNA here is from genome assembly GCF_036324505.1 of Eleginops maclovinus. NCBI lineage: Eukaryota > Metazoa > Chordata > Actinopteri > Perciformes > Eleginopidae > Eleginops > Eleginops maclovinus. Next base: position 2,395,781 of record NC_086353.1, read on the forward strand.
TCCCCGGGATGCAGTTTTACTACAAAACATACTTTCTATTTTTCTATCTAGTTTTTTGTTACTCCAGGTTGAAATTGAGCTTTTAAAACTTGTATTTTAGTAAGGAATCCTTTCATTGGTCGAGTTTCAACAAGAAGGTTTTCTTTTGAAAGGCTAGCGCTCTGTATGCTAAGCTAAATTGGGTTAGTCTGCTAACAGAAACGTTGTTGGTCTGGCTCTCAGCTTAAACACATCCAATGTCAGTCAAGTGAAATGCAAAGATACATTATGCATTAATTCCATTAAGAGGAAATTATCTTTTCCCAACCTTTGAAGGGCAAAACCAGGGGTCTGTTGTTGGTAAAACTAAAAGTTACACAGCGGATAAAAAACTAAGACTTTACGAGAGTAAAGTGGTAAATGTACGACAGAAAACCTGGATATTTTGTGGGAATAAAATGATAAATATAGAAAAAAAACCTCAAGAAAATCAAATGTTCTTAGAGGTTTTAAAGTCATACATTTATAAGAAATTATCTTTGATGAAATTTGAGAATTTAAGGGAAAAACAGGAAAAATGTTGTTAGTAAAATTCAATTATCAGCATTTATTTAATAATATTTATAATTAAGTTCCTTGATTTATGCTAATTTAGCTTAGGTTTTAACTCAACCAATGAGATGTTTTCCTTCCAAAAATAAAGGTTTTTTAACCAGACAGTCTTCACAACAACAACAACAACAACAACAACAGCAGCAGCAGCAGCAGCAGCAGCAGTGATTATTGTTCAGACACAAAGTGGATCTGTCGGCAGGAAGTATGTCGGATATTATGAGCGATAGACAGGACAAAGGTGTAACAAATAAGGTGAAAACTACAAACTTAAAGTTTGGTTGTTTTATATATTTTTCTTGTTGTCAAATCCAATAAAAACTCAAATAAATTAAATGTATTTTCTGCTTTTTTTCTCTTGGATTTGTGAAAAAATACATAAAAACAGCAGACGTTTGTTTCCATTTAAAAAAACAACAACAGGAAGTCGCTCCACATTCACACACGTTGAGATTCACACTCTTTCTGGACAGAAGTGTCTCTGCAGGTGGGATCACAGGATGCATTCTGGGTAATTAAGAACTGGTATTGCTTCGTGACGAGCGACAGCAAGACGTGACGGCGTGATCGAGGTTTGAGAAAAAAGGCACTGGATTGTTTTTTTTTTAGAAATGCTTTTTGAGATTTGTTCTTCATCTCATCTGTGGAAACATGCACCGACGGTAGAAAAAAAGTCTCTGGAGAATTTTAGTTTTTTACAATTCCTCGGACAGCGGTAGGAAAACGGGACTTCAGGCCGGAGTCATCGGAGCTGGAAGACAAACACCGAGGCTCTGTTTGTGTCTTTGTGAGGAGGGCGTTCACACAGTGGATCCTCAGAGTGGAGCTCAGAGTGCTACCAACACTTTACTCAGGGATTAACGCTGCAGAGTGTGTTTTACAAACATTAATGAATCTTTGTAGGCTAAAATGTGGATCTGATTGGTGTCATCTGCCTCACACATTAAAGGCCTGGTCCAGAGCTTCGACATTTGCAGTAAATCCACACACAATTTCTGCAAGTTAAACTGAATTCTGACATTATTATTTGCACCAAATGCAGAGCTGATGTCACACATGGAGGACTCTATCATAGCTTATTAGCTTGTTTCCTTTGTCCAGCTTATTAAAGGTCCTCTTCCAGAATATAAAAGGTGTAGGAGAGCATTATGAGTATGAATAACTGTGAGGGTGTTCTGGCTGTTAGCAGTTTAGCTAACATGTTTGTTATGCAGTCAAGAGTGCCAGCATTCAGGCTCAAATAAAACAACGCTATTATAACAGACGCTCTTCTTTCATGTAGAGGTTGTTGGTTTGGGACAGAGAGAGCTGGAAGACTTTTTCTACCTGTAGCTCTGCACACTCACTACATCACAGAGCCTCTAAACCCAATATGGACCAGGCCTTTAGCCTAGTTGACTGTTTTAGAACTTATTTTGAAGTTGCTGTAATCCTCCCGATGACCCGGGGGTGAAGCCCGTCTTTAAAACTGTACAAAACGAACCGAGCGTTACAGGGTCTCCTCAGCTGCCCACCAGCACCTCCATGATGTGGTCCAGCTCAGCCAGGTCCATTTTGAACGGCTGGTTCTGGGCGGCGCCGGCAGCCGCTCCGTACCCCGACATCGAGCGGACCAGGTCGTCCGCCGTCAGCGCGGAGGCCATCTTGGACGGTGGCGCTCCCGACGGTGGGGGGCAGGGGCCGAGGTCATACATGGACGTGTCAATGTCTGTGAAGAGGACGTCGTCCAGGGCGAAGTCAGTGAGGAAGGAGGACTGGGAGGGAGGAGGAGGGAGAGGAGGAGGTTTGCTCTCCACCTCCTGAAGGCCCCGGCCCTCCTCCTTCATGACAACGTCAAAGAGAACCCGAGCAGGAAGCGGGGACGGCGGCTCTGAGGAGGAGGAAGGACAGAGCTCCTCGATCTCCTCCAGGGCAGAGGAGAAACTGTCTTTGGGGGACGGGACGGGCGGGGGCGGCCTGGGGGAGTGGATCAGCTGCTGGGTGGAGGAGGAGGAGGGCGGCAGGGTGAAGAACATGGGCAGGTCCTCCTCCAGCAGCGAGGCGGGGGTCAGGCAGGAGTCCGTCAGTCCGGACAGCGAGGAGGACAGGATGCTGAAGGAGGAGGATGAGGAGGAGGAGGAGGGGGGGGAGGAGGGGGGAGGCGGAGGCTGCTGGAAGCTCTCGTCCTCGCTGACAGCTGCCGGAGCGGCAGAGAAGAAGAGCGCCCCGACGCCGCCCTCCTGCCGGAAGTCGTGGTGGATGCGGCGGATGACGTTGTTGATGAGGACGCGGCGCTGCAGGCGGAGGTCGGCGCCGGGCCGCGGGCCGTACAGCTTCATCAGAGACATGTTGAGCACCGTCTGCCGCTGCAGGCCGGAGGACGCCGGCGACACTCCGCCGCCCGCGGGAGGACGCCGCTCTTCCTCCAGGACGTCCTCATCCTCGTCCAGTTTTCGCTTCACCCCGTTACCCAACATGGATCTGAGGACGAGACAGAGATGGATCAGAGAGAGGCAGAGGCCTGCACAGCATCGGAAAACTGAATCCCCCAAAACCAGTGTGATCATTTTGAACATTTCATGGACACAACAAATGATGGACTTCACTCAAAATGAAGCCCTAAAAGTTTTAAAGAAGGTTTTAAATACTAAGTATATAACAAAAAATAGTTTGGAGACAAAACTGTTTCTCGAGCCAAAAAGTGTAAATTTGTTTTGGTTTTATTCCTATTTTAACTGAGGTTCACGTTAAGGGTTCCTCTTGCACTTGGAAACTTTGGGGAAATCAAAACGTTGAACCGTCCCTCAGTGAGGCTTTCTGGAAGATGAGCGGCTTGATGAGAAATGTGTGTGTGTGTGTGTGTGTGTTAGCAGTCAGCTGACGCGCTTCCATGTGAGCCTCACTCAGCTGATTGGGTGAGAGTCAGTCTGACACCTTCTGACTGCCTGAACAACAAAACACAGGAAACAGCCGACTTCCGTACTGAACACACACACACACACACACACACACACACACACACACACACACACACACACACACACACACACACACACACACACACACACACACACACACACACACACACACACACCTCATCAAGCCACTCATCTTCCAGACAGCCTCACTGAGGGACGGTTCAAAGTTTTGAGTCTGACCTTCATCCTGTCGAGGGATTTGAAGGGATAGTTTGGACTGTTGAAGTGAGAAACCCCTCCCCCCCCAATAATCGATAGGGTCTCTTTCACATTATAGGTCACACCAGCTGTTTGATATAGTACTGCAGCAAATACTCGACGAAGGTAAAAGTACCTCGGATGAGTACTTGAGTACTTGAGTACTGGAGTACTGGAGTACATGTACTTCTTTACCCTGTGAGTGCAGATGAAGCAGCTGTTGGGTGGTCTGGTGGGGGGGGGGACTTGAACCTGTGACCTGTTGCCAACAGGGGTCTGAATGTGCTGACAGAGACTGAAAGAGGCAGCACACACACACACACACACACACACACACACACACACACACACACACACACACACACACACACACACACACACACACACACACACACACACTTCCTATATATGATTATTCATGTGCTCGCCCTCGTCCTCTCTACTTTAGACCCTTGTGGGGGCCCCTCAGAGGCCATCTGCTCCGACACCCAGAGGACGAGGTGAGGGGGTGATGGGGCGAGAGAGAGTGAAAGGTAGAGAGAAAAATAAAGAGAGAGAGAGAGAGAGGGAGATGTTTGCTCCCCCGTGTCTGTCTGTCTGTGCCTTAATGAAACTGTGATAGAGCATCCTTTCAAATCAGGACTGAATCTTGTGACTGACTTCGGATCAGCTGGCTGAGGTTCAAATATGTACCCCACCCCCCTCTATCCCCCTTCTCTCTCTCCTCCCCCACCCTCCCCTCTGCCAGCTGTCCATCTGATGAAGTGAAAATCCCAAAATAGTTTCAGAAACTCTGCATTTGTAGGAAAAGAAAACAAAGTCTTTGTCTGAAGATCTGACACGTCAGGTGTGTGTGTGTGTGTGTGTGTTTGTACATGTGTGTGTGTTGCATACCTTTCCATTGACTAAACCATCAGAGCTGGTGTTGTGTTACAGCGCTCTGCTCTCAGTGCACAGCGGAGCCTCAGTATACACTCCTGTGGTCACATGACCTCAGGTGACCTCAGATACCTGGATCTACTTCTTTTTAAATCTAAGGTGCGTTTGATGTCGTGATTTTAGTTTTCACCTGCATTACGTCTCCAATTAACAATAGTTTTCTACTAGCTATTGATCTGCTGATTATTTTTCCATTTCCTGGAGACATATGTTTAGTCATCAAATGTCCAAGATATTGAAGATACTCCACTGTGAAGACCAAACGAGGCCTCAGATTTTAACTTTTGAGAGGCTTAAAGCAGTACATTTTACTCTAAACTAATGCTGACATTTTCAAACCTATATTCAATGGGACAGATTTGTAAGAGGGCACATTTATTTGATTCGTTCTTGTGTTGGGCCGTCATTGTTTGCAGCATTCATTGATAATCTCAAGTGATTTTCTATCAATTAACTTAATCAACGTATTACCGCAGCTCTGTTATGCATCGTTCAGGGTGAGACTAACAAGCTTTTCTGATCTATGGATACTTTTTGAGTTTTACAAACCCTCAACATCTGAGGTCCTTCTGATTAAATAATATCTTGAAACTGTGAATTTATTAACCTCACAGTAGTGCATACATTCACCCTGATCACATTCAGAGTTGTTTGATTAAATCTGCAGCTTAATCTGTCCAGAAACCGCTGACACACCTGCACCTGACTCACAACTCACCTGTGGCGTGAGAAACATTAATTAGCATCAGATTGTATTAAAATGAGTCACAGCTAAAAGCACACACCTAAAACTCACCTGTCCAATACACCAGCCACCTCAGAGTCATGTGACATGTCCGTAGTGGTTTGTAAATCAGCTGTTTCACCGTAAATGAAACAAAAAATCAGCTGAGTCACTTTTTCTAATTCAAGCTGTAAGGCTGTGATTCCACACGCAGAGAGATACATGTTGTGTGTGAAGCGTGTGATTTCCAGAGAGAGGACAGTGAGGTCAGCGTGTTACTGTCTCAGTGTCTCACTGTTTTCCCCCCCGAGCTGCAGCCGCCTCCTTCACAGGAATTTCTTGCTCAGCAGCTTCAGTGTTTAGTCATCCTGACGACAGCCAGCAGCACACACACAGCAGCGAGCGCCATCTTTCTCTCCCACAGACACACTGCTGCAGTGCAGACTTTGCAGGAGCTGCATCCTGGGGACAGTGTGTGTGTGTGTGTGTGTGTGTGTGTGTGTTTTCATTCACTCCTAATTCCCAGTTATGATCTGATTAAGTAAGGACTAAATTCAGATAACAGACAAAAGCTCTTATGCTGGTTTTTCCTGAATAAACTGTGATAAGGGGGCGTGTTTATGATCACTATCTGCCCTCTGTGTGCAGGTGGGACATGTTGCTTTAAGTCTGCAACAAAAAGAAAGATTCCCATTTGGAATCACCACACAAAACATCTTTATTTGCCCAAAAAGTGCAAAACTTTTAACTTTAATAACACTTTTCCAGGTAAGAAACTCATTAATTACCAATATGTGATCAGCTGAACCAAGTAACGCATATTTGGGGATTCACGCTGATGTTTGGAGCTGCGAGGAGCTGCTGGCTGTGTTAGGGCGGCTTAAAAAAAGCGTGTATCGACATATCTTTAATAATTACTCTCAGTGGCAGAAGTGTAAACACAGGTCCGGTGTTTTTGCCGTCAGATTTGAGGTTTATGGAAAGGAAAGAGAGTCTATTGTGAAAATGAACAGACCCATTTTTTAATGCTCAGTATGTAAATGCATGATTCTGATGCGGTCAGTTGAACAGTTTTATGGAGCGGGCAGCACCGGAGTTTGTATTTGCACAGACTTTAACAGAGCTGTCACAGAGACACAGATTCCATGATAAGCAAAAATCATCAAAACTCAAAAGTTCAAATCATTATCGTGACTCAAAGGAACCGATACTGTGAAAAGAGTCCCTCTGGACATCTCTGTTTGTCTACCTGACTGTGTGTGTGTGTGTGTGTGTGTGTGTGTGTGTGTGTGTGTGTGCGTGCGTGCGTGCGTGCGTGCGTGCGTGCGTGCGTGCGTGCGTGCGTGCGTGCGTGTGCGTGCGTGTGTGTGTGTGCCCACGCACCTCTGCCTGACATGTAGGAACATGTTGCTGCAGACTGATCTGTTTAAAGAGACGCTTATAATCGCTGCACTCAGGAGAGGAAAAGCAGATGTGTTGTGTTGCTCATTCTCAGCCCACAATTTCATTTTTAACACTCTTTCTGATTCTTGTAATGCCGAGGAAATACTCAAATAAACGCTGAAGCTCCTCTTCTCTAACTTTGTGTTGCGAGGGTTTCGTTTTTGTGTCTCTGAGTCATAACTCAGCTATAAAACATATGAGTATGTTCGTTGTTTCTGTCGGTAACTGCATCTGAAGGGAAACTACAGAAAGACTCCAGGAAGTGAGGGTGGACTTCACTCACAGGGGAGAAATCCTGTGTGTTTGCTGCTGCTCACGCCTCCTCAACACACTGCAGGATATTCCCCACTGTGTGTTTGTGTGTGTGTGTGTGTGTGTGTGTGTGTGTGTGTGTGTGTGTGTGTGTGTGTGTGTGTGTGTGTGTGTGTGTGTGTGTGTGTGTGTGTGAGTCATCATGTACAGGGCGTCCAGCAGCAGTCACTTCAGCTTAAAGATAAAATGCAAAAAACACATTTGCATATTTGTTGCTGCCACTTCACACAGAAACTTAAAATGACTCAAGCTGTTTTATCTTTCAGTTTCTCGAGTCACTGATGAGTCACACACTGACAGAAAATACATGTACTGCCAGTTATGAGAAATGACATGTGTTTAGAGAAAGTAACTAATTAAGTTTCACTTTACTCCAAACACTGAATACGTTAATAATCAGGGCTGTAAATGTGAGGTTCTCATTGTTACTGCTAAGAAAGAAGAGCTGCAACAATTACAGAACATTTGAACTATATATAGTTTACACAGACCCAGTTTTCAAAAGGTGACAGGGATAAACTTACTTAGAATAATAAGTTAGCAGGTGTTCAACACTTTGGTTTATGACCACAAACATGCAAGACTAATGACATCCTTACCAGCCAATCGTTCTGAGTATTTACTCCATGCTTTGTTTATACTTCTGTGAACTGTTTTACTTTGTGGCTTGTGTTTTTAAGGGTTTGTATTTATGACACTTTACGTCAGCAGGTTTTAATATCTGGCATAATGTACGTTTAGTTTTTTTGCATCTTATTGATAATCTTACTTGTTTCCTCCACAAAGGACGTTACGTTTTTGGTGCGATTTGCTTTTTTGTCAGCAGATTAAAGGACAAACTACTTGCTGCAATTTCATGAAACTTGGGGGAATGGTGCAGCATGGGACTTAGAAGAACCCATTACATTGCGGAGAGTATCCTATTTATGGGCTGGATACACACACGTTATTTTTCTAATATAGGCGGCATGTTAAACATTGTGACACCTAAAACATTGTCTCTGTGAGGCGTGCTGATTTAGGCATTCAAGCTATGTTTCCTGTAGTGTGTTATATAGGTTTGTGTGCATGTCAATGGTCTGCAAAGACAAAAATCCCTGTGTCCCCTCCAGACAGAGTTTCTCTCCCACACACTGAAGATAGTTCCATCCCTACGGAACACTTGCGCTTCTATTGGCTAGCTCTCCAACACATTGTACGTGATAGGCTAAGGGGCGGGACATCGCTAAGCAGTTGACCAATCACAACAGAACCGGCCAGCTAACCAATCAGAGCAGACTGGGCTCTGGTTTCAGACAGAGGGTGAAAAGAAGTGCTGCAGCACAGGCAGTATGAGAAAAATAAAGAGCTTTTTGAACATTAAAGCATGGAGACATGTCCCAGGAGAGACACTACATACTAATGTGAACCTGACAATGAGCAGAATATGTCCTCTTTAAACACTTATTACAGCCTCACTATCAAGTGCTGTTACTTTATGAATGACTTCATAAGAAATCGATTAACTGGATCAACCAATTTGAGCTGTACACACCGCAGCACAGCCGTGTCTTCCACATCTTGTATCAGAGTGGAGTGTAACTGGCATCCTGCAGAGTGTGTGAGTCCAATGTCGAAGTCTTACATAATACACACAAAGTGCTGATTGTACTGCGAGCAGAGTGAACGTCTGTCAGTCTGCTGTGACTCCGCCTGCTCCACTTTTTAAACTCCACACACCACATTCTTCCCTTTAAAGATCGACTCCACACCAGGAAACTTACAGCGCTGACCTTTGATCCCCTAGTTGCAGATCTGTATCGCCACAACCCGTGTAAACACCACTCTGCAATACTGCTGTCTAAATGTTACAAATGCAAATCATGTATACAGGTATCATTTCCCTTTTGTTGACATTACTTATCCTGTCCTTGTGGCCACTATTGCATGCAATAAAACTTAAACTCTCCTCCCAAACTGATGTATTCTACTCCAAAAAACTCCATCTGAAGTGGACCCATGAACTAAATCAAACTTAAGTAGCTTAGCTCAACACTGGAAGATACATTTGACATTCAACGAATCACACGTGTTGGTTCCTACTTCTTAAATTGAAAGTGTATTGTTTCCAGATTTCACTTTTTTAACACAAATAAGAATTTAAGGCCATTATCTTTGGGTTTGTTTATTAACTGCTGGTCAGACAAGATCATTATATTTGAGATATCATTACTTCAGGCCTTCTCTACAGCTGATTTAAGTGATACAATAATAAACAATTAATGTTCTTTGCCAATAAATCACAACACATTTATACTACAATACAGGAATACAACATGACAGACGTTTAGGATGGATTATGTCATTGATAATAGGCGAAAATGTACACTGTTCAGGCTTGTCCAAACTAAATACAGCGTCTAATTTATGCTATAATTAATATTCAAAACATGAATTACCTGTTATACAATAAGCTGGGGACCTGACAGGTATGTTTGATGATACTTCATAACAGAACATAGAGAAGTAAAGTAAACAAAGTGAGGCTACAGCTAATTTTGATTATTGATTTATCCGTGGAGTTTTTCCTTGTAAATCAATAACTTCTTTGGAAGTTTAAATAGTTGGCCGCATGAGTGTCTTATCATTTGCTTAGTTTATCTGGTTAACTTGAAGATGATTCAATTGCTGTCATATAAAACAAAGAATAACTGCACATCATCACACCTGAGAAACTGGAGGTAGGTAATGTTTGGCATTTTGGCTCGAAAAGTTACTAAAATGACTTCAAGATGTTACAAGTTCCACATGTTGTATTGATCAACTAATCGTTTTATCAAATGATCATAGCAGCTTTATGACTCTGAGAACTTAATGTTGATTTCCAGAAGTGAATTAAAAGCCCTTACATGAACATCAAAGGTAATTTAAAGTTAAACCACAAAGACAAAAAGTCACTTCTGATAAACATACACTCTTAACCAACTAATACAACATTTTGGGGGATTTTAAAAGCCAATTTTGCATCATTTCCCTGACTTGTAAACATGCATATATGACTGACTGACTGACTGACTGACTGACTGACTCACTCGCTGGTAGATATAAATCACTGCGGGTGACAGTGAGCGCAGTTTGCAGCTGTCAAAGCAGCAGCTGGTTTCAGATCCTCCGGGACCTCCAGGCCACCGGCTGCTCCCCGCCACCTGCCCCGCCACCAGGCACTCACACCCGGCCACAACCTCCACACAGCACCGTGGAGAAAAATACGGTTTTTCTCATCACATTTGTAACAAAAACTCACTCTTTCTGATTGTTAGGATATGTTTGACTTTTACAATATGTTTTTAAGTTTCTGTCCCGTTAGTAGATTGGTATATAGAGATGAATTGATTATGTATGTTATGGTGTATTCAACTTCAAATACATTGTTTTAATATGTGTATTTTTGTTTTACTTTTTACTTCTTGTAAGCCTACATTGGCAGTTAAAAGGTTGCTGTGACAAAACAATTTACCAACTTGGGATAAATCAAATACATAATAAATAGTAATACAACTTTATACTACCTTTCATCCAAGATGCAGCCCAACGTGCTTTAAAGAGCCACACAATATACATACAAATGAGTAAAAATAAGTTGTAAAAATATCTATATATGTATCTATTGTTAACTGGCCAGTCCCTGTTTAAGTAAAGGCTTTAACTACCATACAATATTTTAAACACTATATTAAAAAAGCCAGCAGCTTTCTCTCCATAAGTTACAACACCAATGGCTCTCTAACCGACCAACGGCTCCCACTCTGACCGACAAACGGCTCTCCTGCTGGGCAGCACCAGGACAAGTTCGTGGGTATAAAAGGTGGTCTGTCACTCACCACATGTAGCTAGTCCCATCCAGGGTCTCCTCTGCTGCATGGGTGTCGTCGGTGAGGCCGGGAACGGGAGCTGTTAGACGGTCAGATGGAAGACGAAAAAGGGGCAGAAGATGGAGGAGAAACCAGCCGTTAGTCCGTTTAAATTGTTAGTTTCTACTCCGCCATCGTTTCTCCTTCTCCGGCGGCGACTGCCTCGACCCCAACACTCACCGAGCTCCGCACACAATGGCGAAGTGGAGGTGGTGGAGGAGGAGGAGGAGGAGGAGGAGAGGAGGAGATGTGTCACCGGGGAAAGACAGTCAAGCTGCGGTTAGGTGAAGAGACGGCAAGAAGCGCCATTAACGTAACTTCTGGTAAAAGACTTCAAAAATAAAAGCGGTTTCCGGTTAATTTCGCTATTTAATGTATGGAAGCACAATTGTGCCATTAAAAGGGAAGCAAATATGAAACGTGGTGTTGTGGTGAGTAAAACAGACTCTGTAGCAACACAGCTCCAAATGAGTCATGTCGCTAAGACTGTACACTTTTGCTCATCGCACCGAGTTCAATCATCTTTAATGAAGAAACAACACAATAATAACCAAGTATGGACCACACGGTCAACAGGAAAGGTCAGAGCATTTCACCCTCTCTGTCATCCACAAAACCGGCCTACCACAGGTGACCTAAATACCAATAAACTCGATTTGTTTACGTCTTGTAAATTGCACTGTTGAGGAGCCTGTGATCTAAGTGTTCCATTACACAGTTGTGCATATGTTATGAAAATAAACCTTTCAATCTTGAAATCTTGGATCCATGTGACAATTGCCAATATTCCAACCAATTACAATTAAACATGAGGTAAACAAATAATTATAGATACAATAAGCATTGGCAAAATAGGAATTATGGCTCCTACAGATGAAGTATTTAGGCTAACTCAACATAATGACTTTAAACCTCAAAATATGAAACTTCCTCAAAAAATGATTGAATAAAGCAAACTTTTGATTCAACATCTAAAACCATGGCTCCATTTACCAATTCAAGGACCTAGGAATATCTCCTAATAATGATTTAGTATCTTTAAATATTTAAAACATTCTCAAAAACGTGACTTATTATCTCAAAATGAATTCTTAAGAATAATTGTGAGATACTAATTCATAATTTTGAGACACATAACCAATAAGTGATTATTTATGATTATTATTATTGATATAAACATGCAAATAAATGTATGAACCAATTATTAACTATATTTATTTACACTAATTTCATGTTGTTACAAAAGTAGTAAATATATCCCAATATAAAACCAAGAATTTATGTAGGTTTTTGATAACAGGTATCTGTCAAGAGATGTAAATATAGCAACATAACTTTTCTTTTTAGGAATCTAAAGCTTTTATTCTGAAGGCCACCTGGAAACACTGAACACTGTGGGGAGCTTGATGATATCCTGCTGTGGTGTTCACAGCACACTGACAGAAGAATGGTTCACTGTGGGACTTTATTGGAGACTATAAAGGTTTATACACAGGAGATAAAAGCTCACTGAACGGATATATGAGGATGAAGATCACGTTACTACAACAATAGTGAGAGATGCAGTCACAATTACCCGAAGTGACACCTTTTAAAATGTTTGTCCAACCAACATGTTATTGAATTGAAGCGTTGAAAAATTGTGTTTCCTGAAGATGGGTCCATTTTGGAATAAATAATAAAAAAAGGTGAATAAAAAATAATAAATGGAGTAAAAATATTCATATAACATGGAAGCTGAAGTTAGAATGTCAAAAAGGTAATACAACAAATAAAACAGTGTACATAAATATAAGAAATAAAGTAAATAAAGTCAGTTAAAGAAAAAAAATGTAACACAAACAAGTGTGCAAACATAAGAAGTTACAATACAAAAGCGCACATTGCACTAAACAGTGGTGTATTAGTGTTAATCAACACTCTTGAAATGCATTACTTAAAAAAGACTTTAAGCCTCATGACAGCTACACAGGTTCAGCACTGCACCATCACTTCTTACAGTGTGGCTGCTTCACTTACAGCAGACCCGCCTCTCTCATAGTAAATAAAGATCACTCAAATCCAGCCAGGATCAAATGTGCTGTCATTGGTTAACCTGCTGTTTACTGATTATGTAATCCAGAGTGTTTGTAAAAAGAGCTTTAAGTTCAGTCCCCGTTGACTGCTGCAGTGTTTTCTGTCTGTTTATCCGTGCGACTGTTTTCCTGCTTCTCCTGCTGAGTGAAAAACCACAAATATGTGAAGCATTCCAGTTATTCAGCATTGGACGTCACATCTCAATAATATTCAGACAGAGAGTCCTCTACTGTCCGCTGTGCACAGGGACGGAAACTGTTTAATATACTAACAAAACACCCCAAACTGCATTTACTCTGACATGCTCTTTGTATACTTTTTCAAACATTCTTTTACCTAACCACAATATTCCGTGTCCCCATAATTCCTCGGGTACTATTTGTTTGTTAGCTAAATCAAAGTCTGCATCATAAGCCTGTATCAAATTCAACATTATGATTTAATGAACACAACATAAATGTGTGTGTGTGTGTGTGTGTGTGTGTGTGTGTGTGTGTGTGTGTGTGTGTGTGTGTGTGTGTGTGTGTGTGGTGGTCATTTGTGTTTAGTTATTGTATATATTGTTAGGTCTAGTTACAGTGTACTACAAAACAAAGACCTAATAATGTCTTTGCAGTATGAATACATTGTGTCTCATGTATTGAACTTCTTTTGTATTGTAGGGTAGAAATAAAGAAAACTACTTTTTCAAAGTACAATTTCTGAGTGATTTTAGGGTAATGCTAAATGCTAAAACAGCATCACAAGTGGAAAACAAACTAACCACTAAAAGGCCACAAACTATAGCTCTGTTGTGATTGGTCAACCACTTACAGATGTTCCGCCCCTTAGCCTATCACGTACAATGTTTTGCAGCGCTAGCCAATGGAAGCACACATGTTACATCGTGATGTCATTATGTAACGGAAGTAAACAAAGGAGTCCAATGGAAGTGTTTCAGGCAGGGGGGGGGGGGGTGTGGGAGAGAAACTCCCTCTGAAAGGAACACAGGGATTTTAGCCTTTGCAGACCATTTACATGCACTAAAACCTATAAAACTACAGGAAATTGAAAATTCAAAAAGCACAACAGGGCCCCTTTAAGACCAAACCTGTAGAAACAGATGTTACAGAGCTCTGTTAAAACCTCTTTAGGAAAAACTACCTGTACAGTGAGCCAACTTTGTATCAGGCTTCTCTCTCCAGCAATGTGTGTGTGCGCGTGTGTGCGTGCGTGCGTGCGCGCGTGTGTGTCCTGACGTCACGGCCGACACTCGGTGACGAGAAAGTTAAAACTGGTCCAACGAGTTCAACCAAACAGGAATTGAGTTTCAATTTCCAGAAAAAACTTTTGCAGCTCTGAGTGTGATGTGAGGCTCATCCTGCTGCTGCAGCTGTGAGTGTGATGTGCCGGTTAGGACTCGGTAAGGCCGAGCAGGACATAATTGCAGCCAGATGGTCGGAATAAGAAGCAGAACCAGCAGCTGATCCCCTTTAAATGAACACAAGATATGGAAATCCCATCTGTGGCTGCTGAGCTCCACACCATCACACACACACTGAAGAGCTGAGGGGTCTTCCAGTGCAGATTTATAACAGATAGCATGTGACTCAGGTGTGGTGTTTTCTAATAAGGGAAGTCCAAGTCTGCCCCAATTACCGCCTGGAGGCTTTGGATGTGGTTCATTCAAGACAAATACAGGGGAGAAATGTGGAACTGGTTTTTTTATCAGGATTTACCTGAAAGTTACAGTGGTTTTCCAACAAGTTTTTAATAAATATGGGAAAATCTTAAGGTTATTACCATAGTCTTCTAAAGGGAGTTGTGAGGGAAAAGCCAGCAAGACCAAGATAGATTTTTAAAGAGGCCCTGTTTTGCTTTTTAGGGTTTTCCCTTTCTTGTATTGTGTTATATAGGTTTCAATGCATGTAAATGGTCTGCAAAGGCTAAAATCCTTGTATTCCCTCCAGCCACCATGCTGTACGGACATCACTTTGTCCAAGCTTTTATTGGCTAGTGCTCCAAAACATTGTGCTTGATAGGCTAAGGGGCGGGACATCTCTAAGCAGTTGTCCAATCACAACAGAGCCGGCATTTGATTGATTGACTGCTGGTGGGATGTTAAGACAATTTCAACAAATGTGCACGTTTCTTTTTTTATGCTTTAATGTATTAATCTGACTACCTTTTCCACAGCCGATCCGACACAATAGCAAACTGTACCTGCTTTTCTTCAACCCTCAGACCCTCTATGGAGCTCACAATACACAGGTGTCCACATATTTTGGCCATAATGTGCATCCATCTAAAGTGAGAAAAGCTGGACCGAAAGACTGACAAACATTGCTGAGAAAGTACAAGTTCAGTGTAATTTAGTACTATTCCTGTTCTCCTTTATTTACTCATTAAACAGTGTGTGTGTTCTTCAATCAGCCTCAGAGTCTCCACAGATCTTCATGGCTTCTTCACCACAGCGCTGTGTAACATGCCGGGGATCACGCTCCACTTCATGTTTACGATGTTGCCATGGAGGTTATTAGCTCGTGGATCCCCCGACACATGTCTCCTCTCTGCAGAGACGGAGGTGGAAACCAGGAAAGTTACAGGCTGTGGTTTTTAGAAAGTGTGAGTTCATCCAATAGTGTGTTTTCCCCATTTCTCTCTTTGACTTTCACTGCTTCAAACACACTGCTGCTGTCAGAAGAATTCATGGTGCTCAGGACAGAGAGCAGAGACACGGTGATCACTTCTGATTTAAAGGGAGAAAAGTAAAGTACTTTACTTCACTGCTTGTACTTTAAACAAGTACTTCGAAATGGAACTACTTTGTACTTTTACTCCACTACATTTATATAGTCCCTTTAGTTGCTAGGCAGATTTGGATGAATGATGGTAAATATAATCAGCCCTTAACTCAGACTTTAGTTCACCTGGAGTAAATCCAGCAGCTACCCTGCAGTATACAAAGCCATTCAAACTAGCTGCACCTTTACCAGCTCTGAGAACACTTTAATGATCAATCATTATAAAACATATCAGAGATATTATTCTGAAATGGACCAATCAGACAATGACTACTTTTACTGTCGCTACTTTATGTACATTTAGATGAGAGTACTTTCTACTTTCACTGGAGGAACATTTAGAATACTTTTACTGTGACAGAGTATTCCTACACTCTGGTACTTCTACTTTACTCAAGTACAAGATCTGAGTACTTCTACTTTTACTCAAGTACAAGACCTGAGTACTTCTACTTTACTCAAGTACAAGATCTGTGTACTTCTCCCACCTGCTGCTGTTCTGAGTTGTAATATACTTTGTACGAGGGGTGGAAGAGGTATGTAAGGAGATGGGCAAATTCTAAATGTCTCTTTCCAAGTTCATATTGAACAATCACAGTGTGGCAGTGAGTCGCAGTGATGTGCAGACCACCTCTTTTTTGGTTCTTTTGATATTTCTGTTTCTTTACTAGCACCATTAAGTCACTTTAAGTCGCTATTTTATGCCTTTTTTATGTCTCAGATATTCTGCATGTTGCATTGTGAGAGGAGCCTCAAACTAAAGACTTTCTTTCCCAGCCCTGCAGGTATTGTGCATCGGACAGTAAAGCTGTTGAATCTTTGAATACATGATTTGGTGTGATGATTTGGTGCATGATTTCTCTTCAATGCCACACACTTTCACTGGACAGTTTGCAACACTCAATTGGTGTTTTTTGAAGTTGAACACCTTTTCAAATTTGTAGGTAAAAGTATCTGTTACTGTATAGATCATAAAATGTGGTTTCCCATTAAAAGACAAAACAGCTGCACAGTGTTGACAGCAGGAGAAGAGTCATGTCAGGGCTGAAACACACACACACACACACACACACACACACACACACACACACACACACACACACACACACACACACACACACACACACACACACACACACACACACACACACACACACACACACACACACACACACAAAATACCCAGTAAGAGCCTGTCACTGTTTATGAGCTGCGTAGAAGCCTGGCAGGATGTGTGGATCAGTCAGCGGAGTTCACGTCGGGGCTTGTTTTGTTTGTGGCGACACCGGGAACAGCTGTCAGTCAGAAACACAGAGAACATGTGGCGCAAACAGACTGAAGACATGTGAGGAGACAGAGAGGGCTGCAAACCGAGGTCGTTCAGATAAAAGGAGAAGAAGAAGTCCTACTTTTCACTCAGACGGGTAAACTAAAGTGAAATACCTGCACTGTTGCATGAATTGCTGTATCAAAAACGTCCTTTAATGCATTTATAAATAAACATTTCCACGGTTACTGGATCTCTATCTGCACGTGGGTGTAGATAGTTAAAATATACCAAATCTGTTTGTATGTTTTGGTGATTCTTCATTCATTTTGTATGTTAACCTAATGTGTGTTCACTGCTCTGCTAATCAGAATCAGAACACCTTGAATCATCCCACAGAGGGGACGTTTTCATTTGTTACAGCAAGAAGAGCCAAAGAAGCTTAGTATGATGGAATGACGATAGCTTTAAGGGTATTTCCTGCAGACATCGTTAACCTTTCCCTACTTCAAATCCAGCCAAGTTTAGAATGTTACAACCACTCATGGTTCCTCAACCCAAGATACAAAATATATACAAGAATTAGACAATTTTACAAAATACACAAAAACAGACCTCAGAAATAGTTCTGATGTATAGCAGCCAGTTATATGTTGCACAGTTATTAACGGTGTATATATATATATTGCACATAATTGGCATTGCACAACAAGGGGTGTTATAGTGTGTGTGTTGTTATATTCGTGGGGGTCTACCGGGAGCCATGCTACTTATTTTAAGCAAGATTTTGGACTTATTGAATCTTATTAAACGTGAGATGTATGCCTACATATTTAATGTTTGCCTTTCATCTTCACTGGTTAACTTACACACATAAATACCAAGTACATCTTTACAAGCACACTGTCAATATCCTTAGTTTATTAGTGTTATAACTGGCTGCAGCTTTACTTTATGTACTTGTGAATTTATTTGATGTGATTTATTAAACTTCTCCTTTCATTTGAGATGTTTTAACTTTACTGACATTTTTGGGAAGAATATTTGATTCTGATTCTTAACATACCATACGAATAAAATAAACAGCTGTCGGACACATTTGAGTTTGTTTGTGGCGTGTGTGTGTGTGTGTGTGTGTGTGTGTGTGTGTGTGTGTGTGTGTGTGTGTGTGTGTGTGTGTGTGTGTGTGTGTGTGTGTGTGTGTGTGTGTGTGTGTGTGTGACAGCTGTGTGACACTGCAGGTTTGTTTTTCTACAGTGAGCCATCAGCTGGTGAGCAGCAGCCTGGCAATGAGACTGAACTTCACACATGGACTCATAATAACCTCCCCTCTCTCTCTCTCTCTCACACACACACACACACACACACACGCACACACACACACACACACACACACACACACCCCTCCCCCTCCAGCAGCAAGAAAAAGGGGGGGATTTCGGACTCTGCAGCTGTCACAAATAACCCCCCACCACCCCAACATCACCCAGCAACCGGCTACAAACGAAGGCGGCAAACAGACCCAGCTACTCAGAAATACACCCCCCCCCACCTCCATTCCTTCACACCAAAACATCTCTCTGCTCACTGTGGGTTTTGTTGTGCCGCTGAAAAGGGTTCAGGGGTGGGGGGGCTGAGCTGCTCTTTTTCTTTTTTATTGCCTAATATAATCAGAGTGTGCTGCTGCTAAATGATTGGAGGGGGGGGGGGGTGGGGTTCACACAGAAACTCTGTTCATGAACACAAGCGCGACCACTTTGAGACGGGTGCAAACCACTAGTTGAATAAATAGTTTATTATAGTTTTATTTTTTATTTCTTTATATCTATTATAGTTTGTTTTTTTATAAATATTTACATTTAGTGAAAATACTTTTTTATATTATATATATTTATATTATTATATTTTTTAAATGTGTGTTTTTTTTTTACCTCGTACAACTTATTTCCTTCGATATTTAAGTTCGCACCAACACACACCAAATCAAGCTCCTTGGATGTGTAAACGTACCTGGCAATAAACTGCATTCTGACTCTGACTGAAGTAAAAGTACTTCTAACACACTGAAAATCCTCCACTACTAGTAAAGGTACTGCATTCAAACCCTCACAAAAGTAAAAGTAGTAGGCCTGTAGTAGTAGTATATAAAAAGCACTCACTGTGCAGTAAGATGTTCCTCGTCAGTGTTTGACTGTATGATGTTTTGTTTATGTTGCTCTGATTAACATGTCATCAGAAAACAAATATAGGTTTAGATAAAGCTTGAATTATTCCTGAGAGGAATTCACAACCCACATTTACCAGCAGCTACATTTAAGAGATGAAAGCATCATCAATTACAGTGAATAATACATTTGACTTTTCCTTGCTTTAAATGTATTTTGATAAAACTACATTTGTACATTTGTATTTCACTCACAAAAATCCTGAAAATGTTTAATTATTTGTGCTTTCCAAAAAAGGTATTGGTACCCTAATAGAAGAAAAAGATGGGAGCTCCTCTTCCCCCGGATTTTACCAGCTGTTTTCAGAGCTTTAACCACAGCACAGTCAGAGCATCAACAGCAACAACTGAAGACAAGTGCAGAAGAAGAGCCTGTCAATAGCTGCTTTTAATTATTTTTAAAGAAAGTATTCGGTCCTAAAGGTTCTTTTTTTCTTCATGTAGAGCCTATATGCTCCATGTTTAAGTTTTGGGACTTCCCAGTGATGCATTGTTTTTGAAACAGACCCTAAGTTGGAGTCTGAGCTGCTGCTGCATTAATAATCATCAGTCAACAGAAGCAGGCGCTGCCCCCTATTGGCGAGGAGCTGTAACTACACTCTAAACCATCTGTGTGTGTGTGTGTGTGTGTGTGTGAGAGAGAGACATAACGGAGTTCGATCAGTGAGTATTATAAAGCTGCATTTAAATCCCTCAAGCCTTTTGTACCCTGAAGAGTAATCATTCATAGTGTTCTTTATACTACTATGTGTATTCATTAACTGTATATACACATTACCATATTTTGTATCCCATACTGGTGGTGGTTTTTCAGCTCAGATATTTGAGGGGGAATATTTCCGTAGAAGCCTTTCTGCCTTAATTATTATTCTCATTTTTAGCTGAGGTCAAACTAAAGTATATTCTTTACTTATCTGCATGTGTGACGTTTTTAATGCATTTCTTTTTGATCTGTATTGTTCATCTTTGTATGGATGTTTGTTTAAGCATTAGTCCATTTGATTCATTGTGAAGTTATCTTTTTGACAATTGTTTTTGGTAGTTTTCTTCAGTTCTTCCTCTTCATCGTAGAGGCCGGAGGAACCTTTCTATCACCTTTCAGTAAACACATTTTCCCACGGATTGATCCATTGGTATAGTTTACCCTGAAAAGACCACTGAAACATGTTTTCGCTTGTTCACAAGAACTTATAAAAAGAAACTGAGCTTTAAATACTGAACATATTGTGGAATGTGAACTTAAGTTTAAAGTTTTACTTGAAAGTCTGAAACAATAGAATATTCAAGTTACAGACCGGTGAAAACACAAGCTGCTGTTTAAAGCTGCAGCCTGAGAAATCCAGGCCAAAGATCATCATTCCTCTCAGCTTATGGTGGCTGAAAAAAGCCTGAAACAAAAGGTTGAACTGGGACAAGTGTGAGGAGAGTGTGCAGGAGGAAAAAACAACACGGAGAGGACCAGCCGTTATCAAAGATCTCCTTCATTGTTTTAATAGTAGACATTGTGCCACAAAAATGTCATGTCCGCAGCCACAAATCACTTGCCGAGAGTACTAATTCCAGCTATTTATCATGTCATTCGCTTCACTCGCTTCTCTACACAATTTGCAAATCACTTCTTACATTTATGTATAAATATATACAGTTTATAGATTATTCTCGAGCTGGGATGGTAGGTTTCGTTTTCTCCTGTTGTGGTTGTGCTGTTGGTTGAGGAACATTAGCAGAGAAACACACACGGCTGACGTCACGTCTCCCAATGCAGCACATGCTTATTGTATTGTGAATACCAGCAGAGCACACACAGAGCCGAATATAGATATATACAGGAATGTTTACTGCTATCATACAAAGTGGATTCTCTACGTAAGAAGTCACGACTGTAGTGGGCATATGAGGGGAATACGCCGGCAACACAAGAGCACCGAAGGCATACATGTCATGGAAATCTCCTGCCACAAAGGCACTGGCACATGGTTTCTTTTAGGTTTTTTTAAGGGCCGACAATGTGAAGTAATGGGAACGTTTCCGGGGTGAAGTTTGAGCAGGAAGCCACTCGCTTTCATGACTGCATCATGACTGCAGACGCTCACATGCAACGGAGGGAGCATGTGATCTGAACATGCATGATGCTGGTTTTTCTAAGCATGTGCTTCATTTGAAGTGTTTCAAATATCTGAGGAGATTCAAGGGCCGAGGTCATGCTGTAATCCACAGCGAAATAAAGACAACTGTGTGGTTTTTTCATCTTCAGTTTTTCAGAAAAAGTGACTCGTTAAACAAACTGAAAAATAAGGAAGAGCAGGGCAAACAAAAAGAAGAACATCTGTTTACATTTGTTTTCTTTCATTGGTTAACTTCACACACTGTTAAAAATTGTTTACATTTAGGTTTTTATTTCCAGTATGAGTGCGTTTTGGTAAAGAAATAAGAAGAAGAAAAAAAAAGAGCCGCCCGGAGTGGGTATGGATGGGCTTACCGTCCTATTGCTGACTTTGAAGGGGTGGGGGATCTGGTGCTGTTTCTACACACACACTTACACACCGGTCCAGTCAAAGTCTTCCTCTCTCTCCCTCCCTCTCTCTGCTTCTCTTTCCCTGTGGAGCATGGTAACATTGAGACTGGTCGTGGGCTCAGGGGGTTGGGGGGATATCAGGTCGTGGCTGGTTTTCGGGGTCTCAGCAGCAGCCTCCGGACGAGGTGTTGACCGGCTTGCTCTGGATCTTCACGCTGGACTTCTCCGAGGATCCGGCCGTGGCCCCGGGGCCCATCCTCTTCTTGATCTCGGCCGCCATGGTCATGAAGGCTTGCTCCACATTGGTGGCGCTTTTGGCGCTGGTCTCCAAGAAGGGGATGCCCAGGTTGTCGGCAAATTCCTGGAGTTGGAAAGATTGAAAATCGACAGAAGTTCAATAAATCACATTTCTTGAAAACATACCATCTGCAGAGGATGTGTGACAACTGCTTCTCCTGAGACATCGTGTTGTTTGGTTTTCATGGTCCTTTTCAACTCGGGTTAAATAGTCTCTGATCAAAGACAACCTTTAGGGTCCATTGTATAAAATGTCCCACTTGCAACCAAACCTTGAAGTCTTTTAAGTTACTATTTACATTTCTTAGACAAGAGAGTGCCTTTATAAGACATACAGTGGTGAAAGGGGGACATAGATGGTACGATAATGCCGTAGAGAATTTCTGGTTATTTACAGGAAATAGTCATTACACTGGTTCAGTAGTTAATTTTGTGCCCTGAAAAACCAGAAGGTGTTTTAGTGACTAGTCTGTGTTAATCCTTTCAGTTTAAATACTTGATACTAATTTCTTTAAAACTCTTCAAAAAGAGATTTAAAAAAACGTTGCTTGACCATAAAAATGACTTTGCATGCAAAATTCAACATTTGCATAAAATATGAATAGAAATGCAAATATGATTCAAAATGCCTCAAATCTTTAACTTCTCCCTCATTCCCCTCAGTTCAGCCAGCTGTCTGAGCAGCTGCTCAGTCGATTACGTTTATTTTTTCCACTTTCAAAACTCACAATACAAACTGAGCTCATCACATTTCCAAGGCTATGAGACCGCAGAGGCTTAAGAAAACAGACCGCTGACACACTGCTGCTCAGTCAGCTCCTCTTTATCTCATCTTCCCTTCAGATACAGAAATCTGGACAAACTGTATCAAAGAGTCTCACAGCTGTGTGCATCCACTCACCTTAGCAGTGGTGTAATCCACGACTTTCTTCGTTGTGAGGTCACACTTGTTGCCTACTAGCAGCTTGTTGACGTTCTCGCTGGCGTAGCGGTCGATTTCCTGTAGCCACTGTTTGACATTATTGAAGGACTCCTGAGGGCAGGAAGTACAAAGAAGACATTAATACAGTTATTACTCAATGACATTCGGTTTGCAGCCAAACACAAGTGGTCTGTTGGAGAAAATGCTGACAGGGCAATGATGCATCTTTTTTTCCTATGAATAAAACCAAACATTCCCAAACCAGGAAAAATATTTAAACCAGGGGCTTCCTCAAAAAGTATTGACAGTTTCATTACGGATATATTAGCAGGGGTTTTGCTAGAAAATATAGTATGAGGCGCTAACGTCACTTCCGGTCAAAAGTACGGCTCCGCCCACTTTCCGGTAAAAAACCTGCATTAGAGCGAAGCGGAAAGTAATAGTTCCTTCATGTCTGAGAGCTGCTGAGTCATATATTGCACCTCAAACAACAAATAAATCCAGAGCTCGGGTTTCTTTACTTCCTCTACATAAAAAGGAGAGTAAAAGAAAGGATGCAATTCAGAAATCACAGTTGCAGTGTCAGTGTCATTTCAATTCAGTCTGTTTGCACTGTATTTGAACACAGTCCTGAGAATAGTCTCAAAAACATTTGAGCAAAAAGTTTTACATGCTACACTTCTAGAATTGAAAAATACTAAAATATTTACATTATCTTCTTTTAAGTTTCTCTTTAGGTGTATCTTTATATAGCTGTTTATTTTATTCCTCCTGTTTGTGTCTTCATCTCTTTCTAGTAACCCTTTATTGTCCCTAATAAAGTGTTATCTAATCTTGTTGATAACATTAATTAGTGAGCATTACTGTACAGTATGACGGGATGATGACAGTGAGTTGTAGGAATAAAAACACAAACAACAAAAACAAATATTATTTGTGAAGCACTGACCTGATCCGTCACATCATAAACTACTATAATGCCGTGCGCTCCTCTGTAGTAACTGGAAGTGATGGTGCGGAAACGTTCCTGACCAGCTGTGTCCCACTGAGGAAGAAATCACAGAGCTCATCAGTCCAACAGATACAATCCAACGTGTATCACTACTTATCTCTTTACAGCCCCATTGCGCTACGTTCTCCTTACAATCTGAAGTTTTATGGTCTTTCCGTCCAGCTCGATGGTCCTGATCTTGAAGTCCACTCCGATGGTACTAATGTAGCTCTCTGTGTACGTATCATCCTAGGATAAAACAAACAAACACAGGTGGGTCTGGGTGTTTATCAACCATCACAGCATCGACAGATGAAAAACATAAAAGCCTGTTACGCAACAGTGGCTGAAAAAACAACACTTACTGCAAACCGGAGGAGGAGGCAAGACTTTCCCACACCAGAATCCCCAATCAGGAGCAGCTTGAATAAATAGTCACTGTGAGGAGAGAGGAGGAAAAAACAACATTAACGCTAAATAATTATCAAAACATCTCCTGGATCACACAAATAAAGGCTTGTTAGTTTCGTCACGTTAAAAACAAATTAATCTAGCGTTAAGGGTTTGGTCAGTTTCTTACAACCGGGCCCTTTGATCCATGTCTCATTTACATTTGCGTACAGTCGTTAGATACTTAATAATATTTTGGAAGAGTTTATTTTGTTAAAATGTGCACGTTGAAAATGTGTTTACGGTCAGCAAAGGAAAGTGTATTAAAAAAAAAAAATCAGGTTGTGAAATGTAGGTACTATATTTGGAGAGATACTTAACTAACTATTACACCCAGTCACAGCTCATAAAAAAGAAAGATGAGACTGCAAATAAGAAAATGGAACATGTCCATCTCATTTGAGTACCTAAGGTTACTCAATATACGTTTCAGTTTGAACACCCATCCCAAACACCCAAAATGTATTATTTTCCAATAATATAAAATAAAGAATATGGAGTTTTTAGTATGAACTGACAATTTTTGAGTTCCGACAAAACAAGACATCACATTGGACTCTGAGAGACAGGGATGAACATGTTTTACTATTTTTTACATATTATATTCCTTTCAGTTAATCAAATAACCGAGGATCATTGAATTATTCAATAATAACAACTAGTATTGTCAGTGGAGGTAGTAAAAGTATAAATACTACAGGTTCAACTGTACTCTGTTACAAGTAAAAGCTCTGCATTCAAATTCTTAATTAAATCAAACTAAAAAAGGTATTGGCCTCAAAATAAACTTTAAGTACCAAAAGTAAAAGTACTCGTTATGCAGAATGGCACGTTTAAATTAAATGACTTTATTGAAATTGTTGGTGCATTAATGTGTTCATCACTTCAATGTAACACTTGGACAATAGTGGGGTTTACTTGAATTACTTTATCCACTACTGGGTAAAGTAATTAATAATAATAATAATAATGTATGTCTATTTATATTTTTGCATTAACCTAAATCTGCAAAGTCACCAAATATGTAGAATAAATGGAGTGGCTTAAAAATGAACAACATGTAGTAGAGTAAAAGTATAAAGTAGTATAATTTGAAAATACTCAGCAAACCTCAGTATTATGTACAGTACTTGAGTTAGTGTACTTAGTTAGATTACACCACTGGTATTTCTACACTGTAGAAATAGAAATGTCTTGTTACTTTTACTTCAGTTAATAATCTGACTACATCTTCCACCTCTGCTGAAGTGAAGTAACAGAGAGACTGGTATTACCTAACTAACTCCACATCATCAGGATCACATTCACCGACTTCCTGTTTGCGCTGGATAACACTGAAACTGTAGATATACCTACGCCAAACCAGTTAAGATAAATCGAATAGTTTTTACTGACAGGACTGTAAACTAACAAACTGTCACTATGTGTCTTAACTATTTCAATAACAAAATTCCCAACAGTAATGCTACGTAGCTACGCCGTAAGCTAGCTGGCCAACTAGCTAACAATGCTACACCCATTTCAGTTACCATAAAGTGAGCTAAAAACGATTGTTGGCCGAACCCAAATAATACCTCGATTTAACTGGTGTTATATTGAACAGAAAATGCTGACAAACGTGAGTTTTGTGCACAATATCAACGCTGTCATTTGAAAGTGCGTACACGAAAAAAAACCAGCCCCACAACTCGCTAGCTTAGCAACGAAGACAAAGCAGCTGACGTTCATTTTGTACGGTTAGCCTGGGAAGCTAACGTTAGCTTCCCAGGCTAAGCTAAGCTGACAGCTCAACCGGACCTGTCATAACCGACATAAAAATGTTCACTTACTATTCGGGATTCATCGTTGACTACAGGTTATAAACTGTTGTTACTATGAAAGCAGCAGGACTTCGTCGCGGATTAACCTCAGAGCTGGCCGCGGAGTGGAGAAAAACACACCGTTTTTGTTTTTTTTGTGTCAAGAACTGGCTAAACTGGTTGTCGCAGGCAGAACAGCATAATCGAATCAAATATGGCTGTCAGCAATACTTACCCGGAAATACCACCGGATGGGAATCATGGGTAGTGTAGTCTTGTGGCAATGGGCGTTAACACCGCAGTCAGGCACAACTTGTGATTTCCATGGTGAAAAGGGTATTATTTAGGTCAAGTTAGTCAGTAAATGTACTAATAAGTAAAAGTCATGCAACAAAATCTAACATATTAACAAAAAATCAGAATCAGAACCAGAATCAGAAACAGGTTTATTGCCAAGTAGGAGGAATTTTCATGGTGTTATTTGTATATAAAAATAAAATGAAAAATGAAAACACTGATAAAAAAAAACTGTTTAAAGAAAACTACAATAACATTAAGAATATAGCAATATTTACATCGACTATGGTTAAATATATGATACAATGTGCGATGTGCTGAATTCAGAGGGATGTGCAGGACTGGGAGTACTTTTAATAATTTATAATTGTACTGTTCAGAAAAGGTTGATAAATTATTATTTTCAACTATGGATACATTCTCCTTAATGTAAAAACAATGTACAGTCCAAAACCCCAATTACAGAAAAACCTACACCTTTACGTAAAGTGTGAATATTCCACATTAGGGCGGTGGTGGCAAAGTCCATAGGGGCTTGGCCTGGGAACTGGAAGGTCACCAGTTCAAGTCCCCGAAAGACCAAGTGCCACCGTGGTGTCCCTGAGCAAGACACTGGTTACCTACACTGCTCCCTGGGCGCCGTACATAATGGCAGCCCACTGCTCCTAACACTAGGATGGGTCAAATGCAGAGACCGCATTTCGTTGTCCTAGTACTTGTACTCTGTGCAATGACAATAAAGTTGAATCTTAATCTTAATTACATTTCATTAAGCTGAAAATGTACACACTTCAAATCACTTCCACACTCATCAATGGTTACCACAGTGTTTGCAGAAGTGAAATAATAAGCATTGAGAAACATGTGTTTTAACCCAGTGATTTATACAGAGGAATACTTGAAGTTAAAAAAAGATTATGATAACAAAACTGAGTCATCATATCCAATCAGATCAGAGGAATCAAAGACCGAGTGTTCCCATTGTTCTCTTATTCAACACTCCCTTTCATGCAACATCTAAATACGTGTTTACTTGGGTCCACTGATAGGACAGATGATCAGAGGTGCAGAGTTTTGACCACCATTATTATTACAGGGACCAAAGTACAGGAAGAGTTTCTCAGTGAAGGAGCAGCCAGTGAAGGAGTAGATAAGAGCTGCAGCATCTACGTCATAAAAAAAGACCATTCGTTTGACTTTCTGAATCCATTGTTGTTTCTCTTCGATCATCTGCTGAATTTCAGCCTCTGTCTTCCCCAGCTCGGCCTTCTTCCCTTCATGTCCTTCTTTGAGAGGAACCACATCATGCCTCTTGTGGTCTAAAACATGGCAGAGCATGCAGACACATGTCTAGTTGGTCTTACAGAACAGCTCCAGAGATTTGTCGTGCTCCGGACACATCCTGTCTTCCAGGTTCTCCACAGGGTCGATCAGCTGATGTCTTTTCAGGCCTGACATTATCAGATGAGGCTCCAGGTGAGTCTCACAGTATGAGGTCAGACACACCAGGCAGGACTTCAGGGCCTTCAGTTTGGTTTCAGTGCAGACGTCACAGGGAACTTCTCCTGGTTTGAAGACGTGTTGCTCTGAGCTGCTGCTGCTGGCTTTCTGTTGAGCAGACTGTCTGAACTGAGCGACCATCTCAGAGATGAAAGTGTTGATTTCTAGTTCAGGTTTTTTGTCAAACAATTTGTTACACATGGGGCACTTGCACCTTTCACATATATCCCAGTTATGGGTGATGCAATTTTGACAGAAGTTGTGTCCACATGGTATAGTGACTGGATCAGTGAACACATCCAGACAGATGGAGCACAGGAACTGATCTTCAGAATGAAGGCAGCTGGCGGTAGCCATATCTAGACATGGGGAACACAAGTGAGAAGTGTGGGGAGAAATTAAACATCACTTTTGAGATTAACTTTTATAAAAAGTTTGGGATATACAATCTCTTGTCTTAAACAATTTATTAATCTGGCTTGTTGTTATCAGGAAAGGATTTGCAGGAAAAAAAGAAAACAACAGCGGTAGAAACAGCCAGCTATTTGCTTAGAGGAGTTTACTCAAATTGAATATTTATGGGGAAAAAAAC
Source organism: Eleginops maclovinus (assembly GCF_036324505.1). Lineage (NCBI taxonomy): Eukaryota > Metazoa > Chordata > Actinopteri > Perciformes > Eleginopidae > Eleginops > Eleginops maclovinus. The sequence continues at coordinate 2,424,548 of NC_086353.1, forward strand.
TGAGCCAGGCTGACAAGTGAAGAGGGACTTAGTTCCTGTTTTAAAATTGAGTAGAAATTACCAAATCTTAGCATGCTAGTAGACCCAAGTGAAGACAGGGTCCTTATTATTTAGTGTTTCCTGTATGTGTGTATCTCTATGTGTGAGAGAGAGAGAATGTGTGAGAGCAGATACGCTCACAGATACTTTACCTAATAGAAGGACGTTTTATTCTACTTTGTAATGTAACATTTAACAATATCAGCTGTACTTACTAGTGTCTATAGGCGATACCGCTGTGGAGAATAGCTGGACGTACTTGAAATTTTCTTTAGAGAGAAACAAAGAGACTTATTTCTATGTCAGCTCTTCTCTCCCTCTCACAAGGTTTCCGTTGAGGAAATATAGTTAAACCTCACCTCACTTTCAGTTTCTTTTATTGGAAGTTACGTTGCAACATATAAAACTACATTTGAGTCAGGTCAGCTGGCACGGGTTACCATGGGTAGTTGGTTTAAGAATGAGTACCATCACAGAGTCGAATAGAAAGTCAGTACATGTGTTTGTTGACTATGATAACCATTGCTAGCAACCCTACATTTTCAAGTCTTCAACATTTCTAATTCAGTATGAAGTCATAGCCAAAAAAACTAAACAATATTGGTGTTTGTTTTAGTAACAGAATTTAAATAAATAACTTCAAAGTCAAAAGTCAAAGTCAACTTTATTGTCAATTAATCTATTTGTGTTACACAGACAGGGGGATTGCATTTCTGTTTCTCACCATCCCAGAGAATACAAATATATATAAAGAAAGATATACTGTACACAAACATACATACACATCTTCACACCCACACAAAGGTTCAGTTATATTTGATTATACTGCTGAAATAAAAACATCCCTGTTATTTACGACCCAAGTAGTAACACAGTTTTTGCTGCAACACTATCAGAAATAGTAATTTTCTATTTTGGAGGGTGGCCACAGGGGGGTCCAAATTCAGTGTTACAGGCCCCTCCCTAGAATCACCTCACCAAGTCCTTGATATCAGAACAATATTTACTTGTTGGTTCATAAAGTGTGAGTGTTCCACATTACATTTCATTAAGCTGAACATGTACACTTTCCAAATCACTTCCACACACATCAGTGTTTCCAGAAATAAAACAAGTGGCATTGAGAAACCTGTGTTTTAACCCAGTGAGTAAAGGAGGAATACTTGAAGTTAAACAACATATGATATCAAAACTGAATGATCAATATGAATCAGATCAGAGGAATAAAAGACAAAGTACAATGAGCTGGAGCATTTACTGTATTACCGGAGACCAGAACCACCTCATGATCATCAAACCCCCCCACCTTCTGAGGCTCAGACTTCAGAGAGAGACAGACTGATTAATAATAATATTATTTATAATAATACATGTTATTTATACAACGCTTTTCATATCAAAATGAATAAAAAACAACACAAAAAATCCTTTAAAATACATACAGTAAAACCCAACAATAATTCCAGATTAAAAGCTGTTCTGAAAAGCTGAGTTTTGCTTTGAATGTGGTGAGTTTGGTGCAGTCAGGGTTTTGTTTGGGGAGTGAGTTCCCCATCGTGCAGATCGTCGGCGTAGCAGGGGAAGTGGAGGCCATAGTGGCGTATGTTGTTACCGAGGGGGAGGAGGTAGAGGATGAAGGGGAGAGGACCGAGCACTGAACCATGGGGGATGCCTTGGGACAGGGGAGCGGGGGAGGAAGGGCAGTTGTTGATATTGATGAACTGTTTAGTCTGTTTAATCTGAATTTATCCAGCAGAGAGCAGCACCAGTGATGTTGAGGGAGGTTTTGAGACAGGAGAGGAGAATGGTGTCAAAAGCTGCAGTGAGGTCGAGGAGGATGAGGATGCTGAGGTGTCCAGAGTCTAAGGAGAGGAGGAGGTCGTTGGGGAATTTGACGAGGGCGGTTTTTGTGTTGTGTTGTGAGTGGACGCCGGATTAGAAGGGTCTCGAAGAGTTTGTTGGAATTGAGGTGGGGTTTAAGTTGGGTGGAGACAAAACGTTCCAGTATTTCTGACAGAATAGGGAGATTGGAGATGGGCTGGAAAATACTCACGATGTCGGGGTTGAGTCCAGGTGTTTTAGGATGGGGGTGACAGCAGCGAGTTTTAGTGACTGGGATCATTAAGGGCGTATTCATTTCCATTTATCAAACGTAGAGTCTATAGTATATGTTCTATTTCCTGCTGATGGACTCTCTGGCCACTCCTAAAGTCCATTTGGTCTTTCCTTTAAATTGAACCTCAAAGTAAAACCCGCCTGAAGAGAAGCTCTGCTGGTCCAATGTACTGCAGCCTTTAGTAATATCCTGTTGGGAAGTCTTGGACAACTTCTTAGTTATTATCAGAGTTTTTTCTCTGGCGATCATAAGTCAAGATGCCAGTCTTTAATCCAAATGAAGTCTTCAGGAACTATAATGAAACCCCAGGTTTATTTACTACGACTTCACTTTGTTTTTGTTTTTATCAAATTGTGCATGAAGTTATTACATGTATGATAGTCTCAACAGGATCACTCAGTGTGATTGACAGGAGAGATGATCAGAGGTGCAGAGTTTTTACCACCATCATTCAGACCCGGGTTAAAGTATGGGTACAGTTTCTCAGTGAAGGAGCAGCCAGTGAAGGAGTGGATAAGAGTTGCAGCATCTACGTCATAAAAGGAGACCAGACCCTCCTCATAATCCACAAACACCCCCACCTTCTTGGGTTTGAATTTTAAATTAAGATAGACGGGAGGGTCACTCAGCACTTTGTACTTCATTCTTTTCCTCAACCAAATAGCCCAGTAACCATCTTCAGGGCTCAGTGGGATGTTCTCCTTCCTGTTGATCGACTCTCTGGCCACTCCTAAATCCCACTCAGTCTTTCCTTTAACTTGAACCTCGAAGTAAAATCTGCCTGAAGAGAAACTTTGCTTTCCTAAAACACAGGGATTGAGAGAAAATCTCTCTGGGTGGTTTGGTATATTTTTCTTTTCATCACCAGGATTTACTTGTTTCCCATCATCAGACAGGACGAGACTGGGATGTGCTGTATCAGGATCAAGAGTCACATCCACTGCATATTTCTGGACCGCCTCCAGCTCAGCCTCAAGCAGCTTCTGCATCGCTTCACTGAGTGTCTCCTCCAGCCGAGCCACAGCTCTCACCACAGTCCCCTCATATGATGATGGACGGATACAGACCTTTGTCCAGTCCTTGGTTGGTAGAATAGCTTTCAGGGATGGAGATCTTTGGAGAAGATGGAGGTGGTCTTCAGAGTGTGAGAGACGTTCAACGTCAGTTCTCTTTCTCTTCAACTCAGAGATATCCTGTTCCAGCTCTTTGATAAAATCTTCAGCCTGTTTCTGTATTGTCCTCTGCTTCTCTTCAATTGTGTCAATGAGGCAGTTCATGCTTCTCTCAACATGTTGCATCAGAGCTGTAAAGACTTCAACACCTAACTGTTTTTCCGCCTCAGCATTTTTCTCGCTACAGCTAACAATTCGTTTGACTTTCTGAATCCATTGTTGTTTCTCTTCGATCATCTGCTGAATTTCAGTCTCTGTCTTCCCCAGCTCGGCTTTCTTCCCTTCATATCCTTCTTTGAGAGGAACCACATCATGCATCTTGTGGTCTAAAACATGGCAGAGCATGCAGACACATGTCTGGTCGGTCTTACAGAACAGCTCCAGAGGTTTGTCGTGCTTCGGACACATCCTGTCTTCCAGGTTCTCCACAGGGTCGATCAGCTGATGTCTTTTCAGGCCTGACATTGTCAGATGAAACACCAGGTGAGTCTCACAGTACGAGGTCAGACACACCAGGCAGGACTTCAGGGCCTTCAGTTTGGTTTCAGTGCAGACATCACAGGGAACTTCTCCTGGTTTGAAGACTTGTTGCTCTGAGCTGCTGCTGCTGGCTTTCTGTTGAGCTGACTCTCTGAACTGAGCGACCATCTCAGACAGTAAAGTGTTGATTCGCAGTTCAGGTTTTTTGTCAAACAACTTGTTACACATGGGGCACTGGCACCTTTCACATATATCCCAGTTATGGGTGATGCAATTTTGGCAGAAGTTGTGTCCACATGATGTAGTGACTGGATCAGTGAACACATCCAGACAGATGGGACACAGAAACTGATCTTCAGAATGAAGGCACCTGGCGGTAGCCATATCTGCACATGGGGAACACAAGTGAGAAGTGTGGGGAGAAATTAAACATCACTTTCTAGTTTTATCAAATGTCCGGAACGGATAATCTCTTATCTTAAACAATTCTTATTCTAGCTTGTTTGTTATCAGTAAATTACTATGCAGGAAAACTTAAATAAAAGCCACCAGTACAAAACAACCAAACATTTGCTTAAAGGAGTTTAATATTAATATTTGTCAAGACAGGGTCCTTTAGCTTAGAATTCAAGTCCTTTGTCATGTAAGTACATTACAGAACAAAAGTATTATAGTAATACAAGTAGTATGTGGGTATATGTAGATACCATATTTTCATAATTTACCACAGCTGAATATTTGGTGTGACCCATACTTTATTTATTAAAAGGACAAAGTTCAAATTGTTTGGCAGACATTTTTTTGACTTTGTTATGTAACATAATTTTTCAGAGAGAAAAAACAATAGGACAAAGTATTTAAGCTTACCTCACTTCGTTGTGACGTTCATACCAGTAACCAATAGCAGGCAAACTTACAGTATCTGTCAGGTTGCATAATAACCCCGACTACTTTAAAGTGTCAGGGTACAGGTAGTCTAATCCAAATCTTAATAGCAGCCCTTTTTAAAATGGTAAACAACACACGGGATAAAACGGGTCAAATGGGCCCCTATTGGACATATGAGTCATCTGGTTTCAATAATAAATACATGGTTTGAATATTTACTCCTTAGTTAGGTTTTACTAAACTTTATATTCAGTGAATTAATCCTGCATATTGTATGAGGGTGGATTTCAAACAAAGGCATGAAAACTCAATTAGGGTCAGTTTTTCTAAACTGTAACCCACCAAACAAACATTATACAAGCTTTGCAGCTTTACTCATCCCTGCAAATGTTTGATTAAACTAAAAAGATATTTTTAAGAATACGTTTGAAATAATATTTAAAAAATGTCCCTGATATTTGAAACAGTTTTTTCAAACAAGCTTACAATTGATCCAACAATGTTCCTATCAATGATCTGTGGTCGTTAAATATTTGCCAAGAGTCTGAAGAAAAACAGAGAGAAATCCTGTCTAAGTAAAGCTGAAGTGCTGGCTGTTGAAAGTTAAAATATGAGCAGTTGTACTCACCAGTGTTTGCAAGGGCTTTTTTGGTTGTTAAAAAAGACTAAATGACCTCAGATTGATTTGTCTTGCTTTCTCAGCTGTAACGCTCTGCTGATGCTCTTACATACTTCCAGTTTCTTTTATTGGAAGAGACGTCGCAACAGGTATATCTACATTTCAGTCAGGTCAGCTGGCACACTACTAAAGACAACAGCTTATTCACACATGACACAACATGTATACAATTTGCACATACAATTATGCAGACAACGTACTGACACTGAAGCAACCATGGCAACCTTTAACTATACATTACATTTGTTTGATGAGAAGCTAAATGGAAATGGGTGGGAATGAGTGTTTGGTTTAGCCTGTCTTTAGATACCCTGGAGAATGTGGATGGGATCAGATGTCATTTTCTGTGCCTAGCGATTGACTGCTCATAAATGTTTTGATGAATACAATAATGAAACACTATGAAGATGTCAGGTAACGTGTTTCACTGTTTTCACTTTTTTTCATCCCTGCTCCTTTCCATCATGGTCTACAAAAAGAAAAGCTTAAAGTGTAAATTTTATTTTTATAATAACTGCCATGAGTGGAATAAATAAACACATAAATAAACTTCTAATCTACTCGGGCAGGTCTTCTTCTTGTAGTGGGGTAGTTTTACAGTATAGTATTAATACTTTTACTTCAATAAAAGGATCAGAATACTCCCCCCACCACTCTTAGTGTACGTATGGAGACGGTGCTTTTATTTTGAAAGAACCACACCTGTGCTAGTGCTAGTTGTGTTGCTTCCGGCGGTTGGTTAGCTTGACGTTGGCAGGAAGGTGCTGCTGTATTCAGGGAACAGAAATGGACAGTCATGGGAGAAAAGTCGTTGTCTGTGACAATGGAACCGGGGTAAGTTTGAGAACAGGTGGTGGTGTTACCTCTCCCTCCGTGTCGCTATTTGTGCTCCTGCGGTTTGATGAGCAAACGGAGAGAAAACTGGAAACAGGAAGTGATTAGAAAGCTAACAGGCTAACGGGTTAGCATGTCTGGGTGGTTTGTGAGAGGAATGTGTCTGTCAGCTGGATCCAGCTCATTCATCTGCAGCAGGGCTACAGCTGACTTATTGTGGTTATATTTATCAGTATCACTCCATTAAATACCCAATATTTAATTAGAGTCTAGTTGAATCTGGTAGCTAACGGTTAGTTTAGCCTTTTAGCTAGCTATGGTTTGTAACAAAAATAAAGACAAACAAATCCCCCGTTCAAGTAAACACTCCATTTTGACACCTTTAGTAGTTTACATTTCAAAGTCATAACGTAAATTAATACCATTTCCGCACATGCTCAGTAAATGTTAGCCACGGTGGCTAGCTGGGTCCCTTTAGCTTTGATTATTAAGTATTCCAAATTTGAAGCAGAGCCACCAGAAGCAATCTGAAAGGACGAGATAGAGATACAATCCTTAATCATTTTTATGACAGAATCCCCATTTTCCTGTGTTTTATTTAGTTAACTAGGTTAGCTCACTTCAGACGGCCCTGCCCTCGTTAGAAAGTGCAGTATTTGTTCATTAGTCACCATAAAGTAACTAAGTACATTTACTCAAGTACATATTTGAGTTACTTATATTTTACCCAAGTATTTTCATTTCTTACTACTCTATACTTTTTACTCTACTACATTTTGGAAGCCAATTCTGTACATTTTACTCCATTACATTTCTTTTACACTCTTATTTACTAATCGCTTTATCAAATTCCGATTTTGACACAGAAACACTTTTCAAATGTGATTATTGGGTATAGGTTGTACCATCTAACATTTATTAAATACAACAATGAGTAGGTTAACAGAAAATGTAGCAGTTTTGCAAAGACGTTTTTTGTTCAACAACATTATCTCTTACATAAAGTGCCATTTTAGAATTGATGTGAGTTTCATCCTCGGTTCATTATCTGCAGATATGATCTAATTCTCATGAACATTGTGGTTCACAGTCAGCAAGTCTGCCTCGGTGTGAAATTATATCCATTTTAAACCTACAAAATGTTGCGTAAAGAAGTTAGCTTATTTAACATTATGCTCTACAGTGTTACTTCAAATATTGTAGTAATTGTTTTTCCTTCTGTTTTCTTTCATTCCTATCCTAGTTTGTCAAGTGCGGGTTTGCAGGCTCCAACTTCCCCGAACACATTTTCCCAGCGCTGGTTGGCCGGCCAATCATCCGCTCCACAGCTAAAGTTGGAAACATCGAAATAAAGGTAACATGGAAATCCTGGTAACTGCAATTACTTCTTTGGATGTGTTAAGATGGAGGGATGGATGTTTTATAGTAATCGTGTATTATAGCACAGTATTTTTTGTCCATATTATACGAGTAAAACCATCTTACTGTGCAAAATAAAGAAAAAACAGCAGGTTAAAAGGTAACTTCTGCTGGTCCAAAGTCTGCATCCCAATCTGATTAACTTTGACCTCACTTAGGACCTGATGGTGGGCGATGAGGCCAGTGAACTTCGCTCCATGTTGGAGGTGAACTATCCCATGGATAATGGCATCGTCAGGAACTGGGACGACATGAAGCACCTGTGGGACTACACCTTCGGCCCCGAGAAACTCAACATAAACTCCCGCGACTGCAAGATCCTTCTGACCGAGCCGCCCATGAACCCCACCAAGAACAGAGAAAAGATAATAGAGGTGGGCTGTGGCACAAACACATATACAGTCTCACGTACAGTTTAATTTTGGTCTGAGAGACTGGAGCAGTTAGTTGATTTATTTCAGTTTTTTCCTGCCAGGTGATGTTTGAAACGTACCAGTTTGAAGGAATTTATATCGCCATCCAGGCCGTCCTCACTCTCTACGCTCAAGGTTTGTTTGTCTCCTTAGCCCTCATTTTCACAGCTAAACTAAAGCTGGAATTCTCTGAGCAAAATCCATGCAAGAACTACTTTCACATAAGCCTCCAGCTAAATGCTTATACTTACGTGGAGCTACAAGCTACATAGTTTGACTACCAGTGGAGCTGCAGAGCAATGTTCGTTAGCAGGTATTGGGGGCACATGCTCACCTTGAATGCTAAATAATACACATACTTGTACTCTTGTAATTCAGGACTGCTGACTGGCGTGGTGGTGGACTCTGGTGACGGTGTGACTCACATCTGTCCGGTGTACGAGGGCTTCTCGCTGCCCCATCTGACCCGACGTCTTGACATCGCAGGGAGGGACATAACACGCTACCTCATCAAGGTACCAGCAGCAACACACACTGATGGAGTATCTTTATATTGACCTCAATTAATCATTTTAAAGTGACCAGCCCAAGGAGCACCTGTGTAATAATCATACTGTTTAATTAGCATCTTGATAAGCCAGACCTGTCAGGTGGATGGATGCTTCATAATGCAGATTCAACACATCTGAGTAGAAAATCTAAGCGAATCAAACCCTAAGTGTGCATAAAAAATATCTTGAATCTTTATTTCTACTAAAAAAGGAGTTCACAATGTTGCATTTATATATTTGTTGAGAAAAAAGCGCTGAGTGTTTTGTTTACTTTTATTTTAGGCACAGGGTGGTTTCATTTGAATGAATTATTAAGCAATAAAATATGGGCGTGATATTACCAGACAATTATGAAACCGCATCAATTACCATTTAACAATGATTCCTGTTGACCAATCAGATTCAGTATCTTGGAAAACCCCAAAGTCAATATCAAAATGATTAATGTCTTGTTGTTCATATTACATTCAGTTAACCTATTTTTGAACCGCCGGTTGTTCTACACAGCGGCTTATTGGTTGTATTGGTAAAATAAATGTATTTTAATGCAATGAAATCTGAACTGTCCGTCTACTAGCTGCTGTTGCTGCGAGGTTACGCCTTCAACCACTCTGCAGACTTCGAGACGGTGAGGATGATGAAGGAGAAGCTGTGCTACGTGGGTTATAACATCGAGCAGGAGCAGAAGCTAGCGCTGGAGACCACCGTGCTGGTGGAGTCGTACACGGTCAGTCGATGCCATTAGAAACTTCCTCTGTGACTTTCTGATACTGAGGACAGTAATCAACGGTATCTAGACGCTGTTTCATTTCTCAAGGCTTGGATTTCGTTGTGTGTCCTCAGCTCCCGGACGGCAGGTTGATCAAGGTGGGAGGGGAGAGGTTCGAGGCCCCTGAGGCTCTGTTTCAGCCTCACCTCATCAACGTGGAGGGTGTGGGTGTGGCCGAGCTGCTCTTCAACACCATCCAGGCTGCAGACATCGACACCAGGTGAGCTGGCAGCGACTGCTTGTCTTTATAGTTTATGGACAAGTAAAACCTTTGAGATGAGGTTAAAACATTTCCCTTGTTGATTTTCCTCCCTGAGATTGTCGGGAACAGCCTCTTAAACAGAATGTACGTTGGCCGTAAGACACTGAGAAAAAGGATGACTAACATGCTGACACATGCTCTGTCAAGAGGAAGACTAAAGATTAAGTGACGTAATAAAAACTGTATTTTCTTTAGTCATACCTCATTGTGTTTCTCTGATCAGGTCTGAGTTCTACAAGCACATCGTCCTGTCCGGAGGCTCCACCATGTACCCCGGCCTGCCGTCCCGCCTGGAGCGCGAGCTGAAGCAGCTGTACCTGGAGAGAGTGCTGAAGGGAGACGTGGACAAGCTTTCAGTGAGTACAAGGGTCTGAAGACATTACGAGATTCACTCAAATCTAGTCTGAAAGCGTCCCCAACAGATCAAGGTCTCTCTGCTTAGGTGGTGTGTTGCCTCTAATTATAAATGTACTCTTAGTGATGTCAAAGGGTATGTTTATTTATCAGATGATGACGTTTTCTTAAGAGGAAGAGCCTCATGGAGATGTCTGCTGAATATGTTCCTGTCAATGCAGTTTATTATTATAATCAAAGCCTAGACTTGCATTATTTTAGCCATTATTACTTATAATAATAACTGGCTCCTGGAGATGTATCGTAGGTAGAGAACATTTATTTGCTAAATTCAGTTACAGTTGGATAATTGGATAGAATGAAGCTTAATTTCATACCCAAGGAATTTACTTTGGTGAATAATGGTGCAAATGAAAACAACATTAGTAAGTTAAGTTGTAAAAGAAATATGTTATAAAATAAACGTTTACAAGAAGTTAGTACAATAAGAGTATGCACAGGACATGAGCAGTATGATTAGAATTTAAAGCTGTGCAGGTTGCATTGTGTAGAAATGTGCAATAGTTACAGGGAAACAGTTTGCTTCCAACTTTGATATTTTCAGATTATTTGAGATGCAAAATGTTCAGTGTATCACTTACAGAAATGCACTTATACAAAATATATTGTAGGTCTTTATTCCCCGGTCGTTCTTGTGCAGTGTCTGTATTCACCACAAGGGGGCACTACTGGCCTCTGTTTACACATCCATTTCTGCACATCCAGAAACATCTCTCTGTCAGTCTAATGAAGATGAGTTGAAAATGCATCTGATCGTTCCTCTAAATTAAGCTCTGCTGCTCAGGGAAATCCTCCAGCCTGTAATTAAAAGATCTTCAGAGTATTTAAAGCGCCTCGCAGGGCTGCGGGGGTTACAACACGTCATTATCTCTTTCTCCTCTCTGTTGACACTCTTCTTTCCGCTTTGTCTGCACAGAAATTCAAGATCCGGATAGAGGACCCCCCCCGGCGTAAACACATGGTGTTCCTGGGCGGCGCCGTGCTGGCCGACATCATGAAGGACAAGGACAACTTCTGGATGACGAGGGAGGAGTACGAGGAGAAAGGGACGCGGGTGCTGGAGAAGCTCGGAGTCACCGTCAGATAAAACACAAAACAAACAGAAACACTCCCCCCCCCCGACTTCCCTCCATCTCCCCCCCCCCCAGCTGATATCCAGGCATCGCTCACCTCGATGTGTCTGGATGTCGTCGATTCAAGGTTATTTTTTATAAAGCAAGGAGGGAGGAAGGGGAAGAGGATGAAGGATATGGGGTAAGAAGTTAACAGAGCCCACAAGAAAAAAAATGCTGAGAAATATGTTCAAAGATGCACAAGATAGTGCCAATTAGTCCTCAATTTAAAGGAAAAGTACACGAGTTTAGGTAATATTTGCTTCCTTGGCAAGACTTACCACTACATTAGGGCTGCACAATCTGGAAATTGACTGGTTTTGCAATTGCGACATGATTCCCGATATTAGAGGGATTGATCATTTTGAAACATTATTATCAACATCATTTAAAACAATGTTGAAATGATCGTAGTGTTCTGTTCCTTTATTTATGGGCTACGACTTCTCTGCAGCTCCCGAATACTTAATTAAGAACATTTCGTGATGTTGCACTAGGGTTGCACTGCGGTCATTTCAACATGAAACTGAAGCTAGACGACTGTTAGCTTAGCTTAGCATAAAGACTGGAAGCATGTGGAAACAGCTAGCGTCACTTATTTTACACAGTAATGAAATCTGGCAACCGGCACATGGCACAAGTTATTGTTGTTACTGAAGGCAAGTTTTTGTAAATATTCAACAACCAACTTTAAAAAGGCCATTCAACATAAATAGACAAGAAAGGAGAGGAATTTCAAATACTGATATGAGACACCTCCAATTTGTTGTGCAAAAGAGATACAAGGACATGCTAATCATGAGCTTTAGAGGTGCTTGTAGATGGATTTTCTGTCCTATGCTAAGCTAACTAGCTGCTGTCGAAGCTTCATATATACTGAACAGACATGAAAGTCTTGCCAAGTAAGCAAATAAGCGTATTTTGCCCCCAAAGAAATGTTATACACGGCATTAAGATGCAGGCTGTTAAACTCACACCTTCCAGTGTACTCTGAAGGGGGGGGGGGGGGGGGTTATTCTGATCTCTTTCTTTTTATAGCAGCTTATGTGTGAGTATTTTGATTCTAGTGCCTTTCACAGGAGGCCAGAAAAAGCTCCTGGCTGTTTTCAGGTTGAAGGCGATGATTATTATTGTTATTATTATGAGCGATGCGTTTGAGTTCCAAAACGAGACCCCCGTCTTGCTAAGAATGTGCTACCTAATCTGTCAAAACAGATGACGGCATTAAAATAATGCTCAGTGTGGAGCATTACAGAGATTAGATGTAAGAACAAATAGACCATTACATGCTGTGTGTTTTTACACACCGATCATTTAATAACCCCCCCCCACCCCCCACATCTCCTGTTTGGGAGTGAGTGCAGGAGGGCCGGCAGACATGTTTTACTCGGCACCTCGTTTGTCTTTCTCTGCAGCTTCTCTTTGTCGGGATGATTTGTTGCTTCTCGAGCGCGGGAGGCAATGTGTTTCTCAAGATTTAATTAGGAAGATGTGAGAGGAATACTTGGGAACATCTTAAGGATATTTGAAGTTACTCAGTCTTTTAGTTTTCTCTCCTTCCAAATCACGGTGTTACAATGATCTGTTTGTGGTGATAAAAAGAGTTTAGGAAACAATCCAGTTGAAGCTTTTAATTGGATTGGATTTGTCACTGTTTCCAGTTTAACACCAACAAATCAACTATTCCATATCACAGAGGATTGATGTGAGAACGTTTTTCATTCGTTGTCGATAACAAAGCCTCAAGGCATTGCTCAGTCTTGATGCAGGACGGTTAATCCTCATATGACTGGTCACTTCTCTTGCCTTGAAAACCACTGAGGCTCCTTTCTTTCTTTTTTTAACATGCATTTCCTTTCTCTTTATGTTCTTTATCAATGCTGTGCTTTTTGTCTCTGAGGACACCAGGGTTTCTCTGACAGACTGTTATGCGTCTGATTGTTGACCTGTATCATTCCCCATGTTCACTGTGGTCACAGTGAAGCTGTCTGCCCTCAACAGCTGAACACAGCTCAGCCATCGCTATCAAACTATCATTTTAAACTGCGTCGAACAAACTGATTGGCTGGTTCTGGGTCAGATGTTGAGGGTAAAGATATTAAGATATTGTGTATTAAGAAGGAAATGTCCAACAGGAAATAATTCCCTGTCTTGAAGGAGGAGAGGAGGTGTGGCGTACAGAGCTAGTAGAGGACGTAAGCATCATAGAAATAAACAAATATCTCATTGGTTGAAAACAAATCTGTGGTTGATGGCTAATCTTAATTTAAGCACCCTGCCATGTTATATTACCTTCTTGCAAACCTGCTAACCGTCTTACAGTGTGAAGTTCATTCAAATGTGGCATTTAATTCCACTAGTTAGTTGCTGTAGAGAAAAACAGAAGATTCTCGATCCTAAAGATTGGTGTTTTTTTAGGATAAAAATAATCAAAAAACTGTAAAAAGATAATTGTAATGAACCTTCATTTTCACAGTTTTTCAAAACAGAATGATTATATTGCATGGTTCATTTGGTATTAAGACGTTTCCCAACAATAATATAAGATTAGCTACAAAAATAACCATTTTTACCAAAATGAATAATTTATTAAATGAAGATTTGTATTCTCTTTGATTGTGGTACGCCTCAGCCTTAGTTGCAATCGGACTGATTATGTTCAACCAATGAGATCATTCTAGTGTTTGTGCATCTAAATCACTGAATCGACACTTATATTTAGAAAACCTAAAGAGTAAAATCAGTGTTTTCCATTTTTGATTTTGCATTCCTCTGATTAAATCAGGCTTTTTCATCGCGACCACACCGCCCCCTTCCTTGTCGGTTGTTCTGAAGATTAATTTGTGGGTTTTGGGTTTTTTTGTGGGTTACTGCTATATAATTTGTAATGTTAATAAGAATCTGGTGTCAGGTAAAAGGAAAACCACGTAAAAGCTGGTATTTGTGGTTTTCCTTCTCGGTTCTTATGTGTATATTGGAGGCACTTATATAAATATCAATGTATAATTTCCCTCTTGACGAACACAGTCATCGAGTGCCAAGTACAGTTATTCTTGTGGGATATTATTTTTGGTCGTCCTTTTTATGTTTTGTTTATAACATAACTGCCTACCGCTGATTTAAATAAAGCAAAGTGATTTATAGACGCCTGGTGTTGCTGTGTTTTTAAATTCTGTTGTCTCTTATAGCAATGACACCTTCCTCTGCAAGACGAAGAAGATTTAAGTTTAGATGATGAGTCTGGTGATATTCTATATTTGTCTTTTTGGAGACAAACAAACTTCTACTTCCTTTGTGCCATAGAGCTCTGTTTTGTCAAAAACATATTAAAAACACTCAAATGAGCCTCACTGTTAAACTGACATGTTCCTGCATCACCATGAATCTCACTCTCCCTCACACACACACACACACACAGTGCAGCTGACACCAATACTCACTAGAGCAACAAATCAATTCACAGCTGAAAGTAGTCCCCAAGACAGACACACACACACACACACACACACATGCAGTCAAACTAAAGAAAAATGAAGCAGCAATCAAGCGTTGTTGTTGCGTTGAAGATGTACTCATAAAACAACCTTATCACCTTAGGCTGTGTGTGTGTGTGTGTGTGTGTGTGGGGGGGGTCTGGGCCTGATTTACTTAGGCCCCAGTGAGTCTGCCTGCCTCGCTTTGTTTACGCGGATGAAATCTGAAACAAATGTGACTGTACAGACCACCAACCCTCCTATCCTATGTGTGTGTGTGTGTGTCCTGCAGTCATACGTCTAACATCTTCTTGAAGCTAATCTCTTTTAAGTTGATGGAAGAGCAGATTCTTCATGTGGCCCTAATCATCTTCTTTTAAAAAATCGCACTTTTTGTCTCCCGATTTTTTTTCCTTTCAATTTTATTTCAAACTTCTGACTTTTTTCTGAATTTTGACTTTTTGTAATTTTCGACTATTTCTTCAAAATGATCACTTTTTCCTAAAAAAATGTTTTTCATCGATAACCAACTGGATTTAATCTTAGATGTAAATTATCACACACACACACACACACACACACACACACACAGGCCACTGCATTAGTTTCCAGATAATGTATTTATACACGTCTCATTGTCTAGTTTTCTGTTAGAAGAGATTTACATCCATTATATTAGAATCAATAAAAAAATAGAACTGAAAATGTACATCATACACTTGATACTTATACATATATTATATATATATATAAACATATTATATATATATATATATAATATTTTTTACATAGGTAAAAATGTGAATTATATAAAAAAGACAAACCAATGAATACAACCTTTTCTCTTTTACAGTTATTATTTTCTGAAATATACATCAGGACGTAAATGAAGAGGAGGCTTCAGGCACTTTCCTTTAATACACACACTGACGGTTCAATTTCCTCGCCATACAAAGAAAAATAAATGTGGTATTATGAAGCTTGATCGACAGACAGACAGACAGACAGACAGACAGCTTTATAACAGAGGCCTTCACTCCTGATTGCTGCTCGCTTCAGACTTTTCTTTTCAAAATAAAGGTGCATTAAACTAGCGTACTGCTGGATATAGATGTTTACTACTAAGTCTGCATGTTTTATGATTTACTGCCAACCTTCCATATCATATGTATTTAATACATGTTATACAAGTTAGGTAGCCACTGGTTTGAACCTTCAATTACTATGAAAGACTTGAAACTTGCAGGAAAACGATAACCCTAATCAACACTTTTATTTTGAAAGGTTCTTCTTGTGCCATTAATCTCATTTTAGCCTTTTTACTGCCAATGATTCATTGATCCTACAACTAATCATGCCGTGTTTTTTGAAAACCTAAGGTATATATTCTAACATTACAGGAAGAGCTCAATGAGGCTGTCCAGTGGTGCTTTGAGCTAAATGCTAATATGCTAACATGCTGATGTTTAGAATGTGTTTTGTTCACCATGTTAGTTTAGCATGTTAGCAGGCTAGCATTTGCTAATTAGCCCTGAACACTAAGTACAGTGGCGGCTAGTGTGAATGTATTGAGCCAGATTGAAACTGGTGATCGTGATACATGTTTTCATATGGTATGGAGATGATTGGGAGCCAATAAAAAGTCTAGAAAGTTAAAAAAAAAAGGAATCACAAAATCAAGGCTAGGCTGTTTTTTCATAAAGTTCAAACTTGGCTTCAACTCTGACATATCTACAGTATCTCCCCTCAACCTTATGACAGCCATGTTTACGTCAATTTCCTCATGTTTGTGACTTATTGACAAAACTGAATGCACCACCTAAATGGTTCCTAAATGGACCTCTGCATTATAATGAGGATTAAAAAGAACAGTATTCATAAATGTTATATCTCAAGCTAACATAGCTAAAATGAAGATCGATGTTCCAAAGCAAGTTCCAAGTTGCTGCGATGAGTTGATTTTCAATAAACTGAACTCAGACCAGTGGCTACCTCAAGGGGAAGCGATGGTAAAATGTTCAGCGACTTCAAGACATGAACTGAAGTTACACAAGGCGAACTGTGGAAGCTGCTTCATCACAGAAAACGGTCCGACCGGTATTTTGTCTCCACACTCAGAAAGATCACGAGCTGTCCTTTGTGTGATTGAAATCTTAGCGTTAAGTAGAGACACACATTACACATTCAAAGAAAGAATACACAACATGATGACGTCACATGGGCAATAAATAACTTTAAATTACACTTTCTTAGATTTGTTCTTCTGTGTAGTCCTGAAGACTGAGGTTTGGTCTCCTTTGAGTCCGTCTATACAGAACTGCTGCAGCTTATTCATTAGTTTCAGCTTGAGAAGAAGCACAACCGTATTGTTCGAGCCTCTCGCTGACGCTGGTAAAGGAATGAGCACAAAGTGTTTAAGTGGAGGTCTAAGATTGAATATAGCATGAAAGATACGCGATAAATTGATGGTGGCATGAAACACATTACCGTAAAGAGCTTTTAAAAAATCAATACAAAGATTGTTTCTATTCTCACAAGAAATGAAGTAGCACCACATAATGAGCTTTCAGTCCCGAAACTATGAAAACCTCTTTGTGAAAATTAAATTATTGCTGAAATATTTTTTAATGGTTCCTTCCTTTTAATTTCAAGACTCATTTTGTAAATATTTAGTTGGAGCAGCAGTCATTTCTGTCTACGATGTTGATTTTTCTTTCGGTTAAATCTTTTCATTGACTTATAATTAAAAAATATATACTTCTTTGATAAAAAAAAGCAAAATGTGGGGAAAGTGTCTTTGAGTTTAATTAGATATATTTTCTGGTTCAATTAATACAATCAATTAAAAAAAAAACACTTAATTTTGATACCTAGTCCCCCACAAAGACACTAAGCTTAACAACTTAAGTGGTGTTCCCGTACAGCTCTTCATAGTGGAAAGAGACCAGTATGACCAGTACAGTATCAGAAAATGATTAATTGAGGTCTAACTGTGCAACTTGTGTTTTATTTGTAAAAACACAAGAAATGTACTTTTTCTGACTTAAATACAACGTTATCTTTCAGGCGAATTGTCATAATGTGTCTGATTTATTTGAAACTGGGAATTGCCATCTCACTGGTCCGCCAGACTGGATAATCTGTTAACTTTAGTGGGAGACGAGCAGAGCAGCTTTCAGGTAAAAAATAAATGAATGGAGAGAGAACATTAGCTTTCCTGCTGAGAATCCGATGAGAGGAGTGATACTGTTGTCATGTTGGTGCGTTGAGTCGGGATGTAGTTAGCCTAGCTTAGCATAATGACTGGAAGCAGGCAGGGAAACTGTTAGCCTGGCTGTTGCTTTTAGATTTCTGTTTGTGTACAGATTAAACTAAATATAACATGTTCACTCGCAGCTTTAGTGGAAGATGTTATATTTTTAACTTTTGACAGAGGCAGGCTAGCCGTTTCCCTCTGCTTCAAGAATTCCTGCTAAGCTAGGCTAACGTCCAGCTCCATTCAGTATTTAACACACATACATGAAACGAATTTCCATCTTCTTATCCAACTCGAATAAACACCTGTTTAATATTTCTCTGTGTGTACAGAATAAACTACATACAACATGTTTCTTGTAGCTTTAATGGTAGACGTTTTTTAACTTTTGACAGAGGAAGGCTAGCTGTTTCCCTCTGCTTCAAGACGTTATGCTAAGCTAGGCTAACATCCAGCTCCATATTTAACACTCATACATGAAACTAATTTTGTTCTTCTTGTCTAACTTGAACAAACACCTGTTCATCTAATCCTATTTCTGTTCTGTTTTATTGTAAATGATTGTGTGCACCCTAAGGTTGAAATGTTTTGCTGCAGTCCCTCTGACAAACACAACCACAACCACATTCATACCGACCTCACACCACGCTGAAGAAATGACATATTCAAGCCTTGAAAACACATGAGTGTAAAAATATAAAGTACCTGTCATAAATATATATCTATATAAAGATATATATTTATGTTTATATTTATAACTTTATATAGAAATTAATATTCTCTGTTCAGTCTTTCTTTCCTTTTTCATCTGTTGAGATAAAAGTTGTTCTCCTGGAAATCGGAGACGAGACGAACGACAAACACAAAATCACAGCGGCCTCCGTTTCCCATGAGTCCTTGCTGCTGTCCCTGTGCACTGAAAAAACCTCTAACGTTGACTTTAATCAAAGTTATTATGTAAACAGACTTCACACAACTGTATTAGGTTAGTTGAAAGCCAAAATATTAAGTTTAAATAGCTTCAACTTAATATTATTGCTTTCAACTAACCTAACACAGTTGTGTGAAATTGTGTTGACATAATACATTTAATTAAAGTCAACGTTTCAGTTCCTTCAGAGTAACGGGGGTCTGCAACGCCTTCTCGTTACCCGATCTGTACCTGAAACCTGAGTATGATGCAACTTCCCATGTTGAAACGATTTCTGGGATTTAAATAAAAATAACGTCATCTTTGGTTCGAATAGCTATAGAATAGATGACCTAAATTTGTCGTTATTTAAATAAATGCTGTGTCTTCATCAGGGCCGGTCCTGCACTACTCTGGGCCCGGGAGCACATCGCGCACTGCAAATTCAAATACTGTGCAGGTTACTAGTTCAGTAAAGTATATCATGTTTTGGAAGTTGTTGTTGACACTGTTGTTCAATAAAAACAATTAAAAAGCATCTGTACTTTTCAACAACGCCGTTAATCTAAGCAAATGTTAGAACAAATCGGGTTTACGGTACAGATCGGGTAGAAGTCTACTTTCCAGCAGTGTGAACCCGGAAATGTTGAGTATCCCAAAGTGTTATATTTGAAATGTTTAGTACAGGTCCTCAGCACATAGAAACTGCCTCCAAATCAGCCAAGCCATTTTGTAGCTGTTTTCTGAATATGCTAATTCGTGCTAATTAATGCCACGTGCTAATTGCACAACATATGCAAGTTAGCATCCCGCAGTTTCTTTGTGCTGGGGACGCGAACTTTACATTACTTACATAAAACTTTGGTGTACTCAACATCCATGAACTGGCAAATAGACTATAATGACAGGCCTCAACCCACAGCTTTGTGTTTCCCGCCACAGCACCGGCACGCCACACCGCAGCGGTAGCACGCTCTGAGGGGGCCGTAGCAGCACATGCAGGGGGCCAGCAGCGACAAACCCACCAGCGCCGTCCATCGCAGGCAGAACCGCTCGTCGCTTGTGTCGCACGAACACGGGTCCGAGTAATCCCCCTCCGTGTCCGACATGCAGTGGTACAGCAGGCTATCCGCGCACCACATGAAGCTGACCCGCCGGATGCAGGTCTGGATGGGGTCCGGTGCTTCCTGGCAGCGGCCCCGCCCGTTGTCCTCGTGGTTAAACATGTCCTGACAGTAAACGCAACGCGAACGCTCGCCGTCCTCCTTCCGCCGCTTGCCTTTGGGCTGCAGGGCTCGCGGCTGCACCGTCACCACCGCCCTGCGGCCCCCGCCCATCTCCATGCAGCCTGGTTTGCCGTCGCACCCCCGCTGCACGTTGCAGTTCAGCGGGTACGGGTAGGTATAGTCGTGTTTGGGCGGCTCGCTCTTGGCGAAGTGTACGTAGGCGTCAAGGTTTTCGGGCTGGGAGATTTTGTCCCGTGTGGAGTTGGCGTGGCGGTAATCCTCGTAGCCGGTGAGCCACGTTCTCTCGCGGGGGTTGATGCGTACGATCTCTTCCTCCTCCACATGGAAGCTGACGTGACGAGGGAACATGTGCACCGCCTGCAGAGACACAGAGGAGGTGTTTAAAAAACGTGATCCTCCAGAGATACACGAGGTCACAGAAACACAGCTGCTAACGGAGGAACGCTGTTTTATTTGCAAGACCTTATGAGTTACTGACTCTTCATAGTAAGTTTTCCTCAATCTGTTCTACAAATACATCTCAACATGTACGCAACATTTTAAATAATGGTTTTGTACCTGGATCAAAGGAGTTGATTTTTTTTGGTCGTTTCACCTTAGCTGAACTTCTTCTTGAGTGTAAGAACAGGAACATTTCAACACTGATCATTTGCCTTTTGAAAGTTCTCTGATTTGGTTAGAATCATCTTACATATGTTGTATGAAGAAGAACTTTTGTTAGAGTTGAAGCATACACACAATTTAGATTTAGGTGAGTATAACTGAATAAAAACTATTTATCATAACTTGTTTCTATAACCAAACCAAAAAAAACAGAGGCACTTTTGACCATTTGGTTTTATCCAATGAGTGAAATAAACTTGATCTGTAAAAACTAACTTTTTGTAAAATAGAAAGTATTGGTGATACTGCTCCATTCAGGGCACTGCTAGTGTGCATTTCATCTCATCAGATTAAATAAAATACACTAATACATTAAATTAACAGAAGTTTTTAGGGTTGATTAAGATAAATTGTATTAAATAAACCTATGTTTATCTGTGATTTAATGTCAATATAGTAAAAAGTATTTAAGACCTTGGGTTATTCAAACCTTGCTAACCTGGTCCAGGAAGTAGTGATCCGAGGGCCTGTGATGCTCGTAGAAATGTCCCAGAATGCAATGGTGCCGACGGGCCTCGCAGAAGTTGGGCGG
Source organism: Eleginops maclovinus (assembly GCF_036324505.1). Taxonomy (NCBI): domain Eukaryota; kingdom Metazoa; phylum Chordata; class Actinopteri; order Perciformes; family Eleginopidae; genus Eleginops; species Eleginops maclovinus. The sequence goes on from NC_086353.1 coordinate 2,445,777, forward strand.
GGCGAGCGAGTGCATGGCCGGCTCTCTCTCTCTCTTCTGGGACGAGTTGGACGAGCTGTCAGTAGCCGTCTGCAGGAGAGAGATAGATGAGTGACTACAAATCAACATGAGAACTTTACCCACTGTGTGCAAATGATGAAACTGTACTGAGGAAATATTAAGGTTTAAATCTGTCTTGCATCATCTTGATTCCTCTCTCAAACCACCTGAGCTCCATACCGCTAGACTTCTGTGTGCATTTAGTCAAGAGACCTCCAGAACCAAACCGGTGTGTCAGAAACGCCTCTGAAGTCTTCGTGTTTTTATTGGGTCTGTGTTAAATGATTCCCAGCCCGGTGTTTTGCAGCCTGAAGCCCAGCGAGCGCTCAGCGTTGTGTGTTGAGTCGCGTCATCTTCAGGGTTGATCGGAGCTGAAGCTTTCATGTGGCTCACTGAGCTCACACAAGAAGACTTACTTCAAACACCAGGAAACTGAAGAACCTCACAGCAAAAGAAATGAACTGCTTTCTCACATTTCTCGGTTGAGAGGATAAACTTCTCCGACAAACACATTCCTGCATCTCCTCCGTTACTCATGGACCTCCAGAGGACAGGGAGGGTTTTTATTTACTCCTGACGAAGGTTGATCTTCATTGTCCTCCGAGACTCCTCAGCGTCGACTCTGAGGCGTCTTTTCCTCTTCGGGGAACCAGACGTGCCGACAGGACGGACGGGAATGATCTGCAGCCACGTTCCCCTCAGTCAGCTTTAAACGAGGCCAGCTAAGTAAACAGGCAGCTCGGTGACGGATTACTGACAGGTTAGACTCCCTTTTCCAGCGCTGGACATCCTGAGGAAACAATACACCCCTTTTCCTTTGAAGCCGCTGGAAAGACGGAAAAACCGGACCTCGAAGGGGAAGCAAGAGCTTGACCCTTCATCAAACTGAGGATGGAGGGAAGACAGTGTTACATTTAACTCAGATTACTCCAGTATAACCAGTATCATTAGTGGCAAAATCAGCATCTCTTGTTAAAATCCAAACTCCAAAAAAGCCAAAAGCAACTCCAAATGATTCTCATCCTCACAATATAGGAAAGTTTGAACGTCCTCATGCAGAGGACCCAAGTTCTAAACCGTCCCGGGTCCATTTATGCATATCATCCCCTCCTGTCTCCAATTTTCAACACTTTTTCACTCTCCGAATAAAGCCTAATCTGGACCAATTTTTTTTTTAAAACAGGACCTCTATCCGTCTTTTCTACTGAATGCACACACAGGTACATTCTCAGATTCGCTTAGTACGCTTTTACAGAAATGGCTGATTGAATACCTCCTGATATCTTATCAAAGTTTAAAAAATGAATGTGCATTTTTGCCATTAGAGAGAGGAACTCTTGGTAAGTTTGTTAGGGAAGGGTCCCCAATAGCATTATACAAGAGGAATGGTTGGATGCAAATAAAAAGCTATGCAAGGGACGACATTTTCCCTTGTTTATTCAGGAACAAAAATAAGGGAAACCTGCATCTGTCTCTAAAACACCCCTCCCAACTGAAGTGTGTGTGCTGCTCCTGTGTTGGTGACAAACCCCAAACAGGACGGCGACATGTGTCTGCTCGAAGCACTCCAGGATACCAAACCCCTCCCGTTCATCTAACATCCTGTCCGACAGCCCCCTCAAGGCCACAGACACACAGTCTGCTCCTGACGCTGAAAACAAAAGCAGCATCTCCTGTCCAAATCCGATGCCAAAATAACAAAAAAGCAGTCCCACCCCTATGCTCTCCTGACACGATATAGGGATGTGGAAAAGGAAAAACAGGCATGAGAATCCCTTTAACCCTCAATATCACCAAATAAGTGACATACTCTGGGAGATTCACTGCACTCCAGTCATCATGTCATCCTCAGAATTCACCGGGTGTCTAACAGCTGGAGGAGGAAGAAGAGTTTCTCACCGTGAAGACGTCGTCATCTCCGAGCTCTGCCTCATTCTGCAGCGTCGATGAAGACGTGGTCGACCCTGCAGGAGAATCAGTGTGACAGGAAGTCAGAAAACTTTATTGTAATTTATTAAGTACAACATAAATATCCAGAAAGTACCGGCCATGTTTAGTTAGCATTAGGGTGCTTACACAAGATATAGTTCAGCAGAGGCAGCCCATAATCCCCTGGGTTTTGGTTCACTTCTTTCAATCGGGTCAGATTATGCCCTCACTGCAATCTGAGGGACTATTGGAAGCAGTCCAATACCTCCTCTAGTAAGCAGTTGTTTTGGCCCGCACCAAGGTAAGACTTCTTCGCTCAAAACTACCCAAATGAAACCGCACCACATGATGTGTCTCGATAGCCAGCAAGCTAAAATCAGCTAACACACCCGCAAGTCAACAAGCTATTACATGTGTGGTTTTCAAGATAATTGATTGGTTAAATCGTCTTAATTGGCTGTATTCTGAGCACCGCCCTGATAATGTTCTTGCTTTCAGTAGTAGAGTAGTGACTCTTCAAAGGTCTCTTTTTCTTCTTCTGTACGTACCTTCGGTCAGGTCCTCCAGCGCTCTCCTCACCCCGCGGTCGAAGGCTCGGGCGTCCGATGGGCTCTGGAAGGTCAGCCCACACTTCCTGTTGTCCACCCTCCAGTGGTGAAAGGTCGGCGTGGCCTTCGTGTAGACCAGGTCTTTCTTCAGGAAACACTCCAGAATCACCTGGAGGAAACATCAGACAATGGAGATGTCACCTTAGCTATAAAATACAACCCTGAGCAGGCTCCATACATTTCAGCTTTGGCACCAAAGAAAAGAGTCATCTACAGAAACCTAAAGCATCCCTCCCTTAAGCAGAAACATATTTTGTGTTGCAATCTAAAACACGGCTTGTTATTGACATGCGACGCGGCTGCAGCGACCTGCTTGTCTTTGAGGCGTTCTCCGTGGATGAGGAAGGCAGTGCGTCCCAGCAGTTCGCTGGCCAGCAGCCTGCAGACGCCCACTCTGCTCAGGCAGCCGTCCTGCGCCAACCAGCCGCCGCTCGAGTCGTCTCGGGTCATCACCACCGCTTTGACGCGCACAATGTAGCTGTCACTGCAACACACCAGAGAAACCATCACATCAGTTAGCATTACGGCTGGAAAAATATCAAAGTGCGGTTATTTTGATCGATGTTGCAATCGAGATATGAATCACAATATTGGAGGGAGTACTCAATATGATCAAGATTCTTTAAGGTACATTTGATCTGGGATGCTTCAGTCTAACCTTATTAAATCATTGTTCTCTCCCTCTCCCTGCCTGAAACGCCCCCATTGGACTCCTCTCTTTACATCCCGAACATAATGACATCATTATGGAAAAATTGCGCTTCTGTTGGCTAGCGCCCCGACACATGTACGGGATAGGCTAAGGGGTGGGACACGTCTAAACAGTGGACCAATCACAGCACAACCGGCCAGCTAACCAATCAGAGCAGACTGGGCTCTGGTTTCAGACAGAGGGTGAAAAGAGGAGCTGCAGCACAGGCAGTACGAGGAAAATAAAGAGCTTTTTGAACATTAAAGCATGGAGACACGTCCCAGGAGAGGCAGAACATACTGACATGAACCTAAAAAACAATCACAACAGAGCCAGTCAGCTAACCAATCAGAGCAGACTGGGCTCTGGTCCCTTTTTAAGATGGAAGTCAAGTGCTACTGATCTCTTTAAGTGTCTCAGCAACGAATATTTTAAGACCTAAAAATTGCTGTCCTTTTCTTGTTCGTACTGAATTTAGCATTAGATTATGCACTTGGTTTAATATGAACTGTGAAAAGCCATTTTTGCATGAAAACTACCAACTAGTTGCAGTTCTACCACACACACACACACACACACACACACACAAAAAGGAGACAGAGGCTGAATCACGTCGAGGTAACAAACAAAGGTTCGGATTAAAAAAAATAAAATAATAAAACTCTCTCTCCGTCTTGCCTTATGTACTCAGACATCTCTCGTACATCCTGTTTCCACGGTCACAGTCACAGCGGTCTCCGTTGACGACAGGCTGTCGAGCTGTACTGCCGCCGACGCCACATCCTAACCGGCCTCACACACACACACACACACACACACACTGATTCCCTCCACTGTGTGATTCAGCCTGCCTGTCAAACAGATGGTGTGTGTGTGTGTGTGTGTGTGTGTGTGTAGCATGAGTCATCACTGCATTTGCCGGCAGCGTGCAGTGACACACACACACACACACACACACACACACACACACACATACACACAGGAAGGACTTTATACCCGAGTTAGGTTCCAAAATGAGAGATCCTCCATTTGCAAACACTGACACCTTCACAAAATGACTGATGATGTAAAATATCTTTCACACGCTGCAGTCAGTTTTTTAGGATGATGGTCAGTCTGAGCAGTCGTACCTTCAAGAGGCCCCAGTATGCTCATTTCCAGGTTCTTATTTTGTTTGGTGCCTCTCCTGGGACATGTCTCCAAGCTTTAATGTTCAAAAAGCTCTTTATGTTTCTCATACTGCCTGTGCCTGCTGCACCTCTTTTCACCCTCTGTCTGAAACCAGAGCCCAGTCTGCTCTGATTGGTTAGCCGGCCGGCTCTGTTGTGATTGGTCCACCCAATAGAGATGTCCCGCCCCTTAGACTATTACGCTTTATTTTTAATAATATTATGCTTTGAAAAGAGCCACTGCACATCAACAACTGTTGATGGAGTTGATAATACGACTGGACTTCCACTGTACTTCGACCATAATAGTTCTACTTAATTAAGGGATGCGAGTACTTCTACCTCTGCCTATTAGAAATAAAGACATTAAGAGTCAGCTTTCAGTCTCTTGCTGGTTTACAGTAACGCTCTCCATTAGACAAAAGCTTCATTTACCCTAAGCGCTGTATCACCAGTGATTCCTCACACTGACCGTCTGTGTGGAGAAAGAGGCTGACTAACAGGCTCTGATCAGGAATGCACTACACAGAGGCACAGGGAGGGGAAAGCCAATTTATATCACCTTTAAATTACAGCCGAAAACCAAACTAACGTCAGAATAAAAGACTCAATGTGTCCTAATAAGAAGATGCTGATCCAGCAGGAAAATCTATATGCACTTTGGATATAAAACTATTGGTTGTGTGGAATTAACAACAATGGTATCTTAAATTAACTAAATGTGTCCATATTTTTGAACAAATATATAAATGATCTTTTATTATTTTATTTGTATCTTTCTTTAATGTTGAAAAAGCTCTTTATTTTTGTCATACTGCCTGTGCTGCAGCACCCCTTCCATCTTTAAAGGGACCAGAGCCCAGTCTGCTCTGATTGGTTGGCTGACTGGCTCTGTTGTGATTGGTTTTCAGGTTCATATCAGTATTTTCTGTCTCTACTGTGACATGTCTCCATGCTTCAATGTTCAAAAAGGTATTTATGTTCCTCATACTGCCTGTGCTGCAGCACCTCTTTACACCCTCTGTCTGAAACCAGAGCCCAGGCTGCTCTGATTGGTCAACTGCATAGAGATGTCTCGCCCCTTAGCCTATCACGTACAATGGGTTGGAGCGCTAGCCAATAGGAGTTACATACTGTAGTGATGTTACTGTGACAAGGAAGTAAACAAAGGATTCCAATAGAGGCGTCCATTTACATGCACACACACCTATATGACACACTGCAGGAAAGGGAAAACCCCAGAAAGCACATTAGGCTCAGCACACATACAGGATTACTGTTTCTCATTGTGATTAAACCACTTGTTTACAGTCAACATTTTTCCAGAACTCCTGAATAAGAGACGTCCTTGGTTCCTGCAGGCGACACAGAGTTATTAATAGAGGCCCAGTTTGGCCCACAAATCGCCTTGGTCGACATCCCTGCCCTCAAACGGCCTCGTCCTCAGAGGACAAGCTAATGAAACGGCTACTTAGAGCACTTTAACAACAGTGTGTGGATGCACTTAAACAAACAGCATGCACACACACAGACACACACAGACACACACACACACACACACACACACACACACACACACACACACACACACACACACACACACACACACACACACACACACACACACACACACACACACACACACACACACACACACACACACACAGCAGGAGATCATAGATGCAGATAATAGCCTCTGGTTGTCTGTTTGCTCCATCATCAAGACACAGACAACCAGTACATAACTACACACACTGCTCCCACAGGAACACACATGTTGTCAATCACACACACACACACACACACACACACACACACACACACACACACACACACACACACACACACACACACACACACACACACACACACACACACACACACACACACACACACACACACACACACAAATTCACTCATGCTGCTTTCTTAAAAAAATAAAGCGCAAGTATTTTTGTTGTGTAACATTTTATATTTGCTTTCTCTGACACACACATAAACACACACACACACACACACACACACACACACACACACACAGGCTCGTGACATCATGATCATCAACGTGGAAAATGTTGTTTCTTGGATCAGCAGCAGATGGTGTTTGGCTCGCTCTCTGCCAAACTTCTCAATGACTTCCCTCCTCGCCCGCCGTCACAAACAAGGCCGCTGAACTTCCAACGACTCCTGACCCTCAGCTGCGACGTGTTTTCATGTTATTTGAACTGTCCCTATTTGTCACCGGATGTGTAAAACTGTGACAGTAGTAGAAGTCGATCTGCAACGCGTGCAGCAACATCCAATGGACCCAAAAAGGGAAATCCATCTTCCATTAGCAGCGTCACGTTGCAGGTCGGACTCCGGTCACCGTCACGCAAGAACTCAACACCTGCTGCACCAGGTGGAAGTGGAGTTCAGCAACCAGTTCCATTACTGCACCATCATCACTGGAGTTTGGATGATTGCATTGACCAGAAAGAGTGGTGGTTGCTAAAATGTTTCCAGGAATTTATGATTTGGTGGTTTGTAGGTCAAAGCCAGTCCTGATACCGAAGTTAAAATCAGGTTATTTTTGTTCTTTAGAAACTCTAACAGCATATCCAAGCAACATTTCAACACACCCACTTTACATTTAAGTATATTCTTTGTCATTGAATTTTTACAACAGTTAGACATGCAAAATCAAGGCAATACAGTGTACTGACATGCTAAATAAGTGACCAGCCCATTGGATCTACTAGATAAGATAATTAACTGCATTAAAAGGCTTTGCAGGACGACCACATGACCTTCCTTACAAAACACGTTACTCCGTACAATAGCATTAATGTGTCCTACATAGGGTTTCAGAAACCCTTTATGTGTTTTTAATCACAGCTACAAAGAGATAAATGATGATATAGAATTCGGTTTGATGTTTTCCTGAACTCTCTTCATGTTTACGACCGGCAGAGTGTCCTTCTGAAGTCGCCCGCCGCTCAGATGGAGGTCAGCACGGATATAAAATCGATGTTTTCCTGTGTGGGTGGAGCCGGATCAGGGACACTGCTGACCTTTCCCCAATGTCATTTCCACCCCCCCCCCCCCCTTCCGGCATTATCGACAGTCAGGTTCCGGGGCATCAGTTAGCCCCGATCAATAGAAAACACCCCCACAAAAACACCTCCGGAGAGGAGCAAAGAGACTCTGTCCCTGACCGTCCAATGGAAACCAAGAATCCTCCTCCCAAAATAAAAAAGCAGGTAGTAGTAGGGGTGGAAAAAGACACGAGGAACAGAGAAGACCATTTGACATCCCTCTGGAAACACCTTCATCGTGAAAACACATGAATTCTTGAAGCATTTGGATTATCTAATGTATTATCTTTTAATTTACAGACAACATCTACTGCACGTCTGTCCGTCCTGGGAGAGGGATCCTCCTCTGGTGCTCTCCCTGAGGTTTCTTACATTTTCCCGCGTTAACTGTGGGTTTCGTTGGGGGTTTATCCTTGACTGCTGTGAGGGTCTAAGGACTTTATATAAATACACCTTGATTGATTGACTGATCATTTTAAAGCAGGTTTTATTGGACGCAACCTTTTTTCTGTTGGGTTTATACCTGGAAAAGCATAAATATAATAAAAAATGAGCGTCTACGAGAAAACCTGTCCAAGCATTCGAAGGGACGTTACCAGCTTTCCATTAGAGAGGATACCTCACATATTGAAGGCTAGACTGCAGGTATTTGAGCATATATGGAATCCCTTTATTAAGTATGTTAAAGATTTGGATTTCACTGATGATCAAATAACTAATTGCAGTACCAATGCAGTTTCAGAGCTTGTTGTATTGTAGGTCTTTTTATTGTGGGAAGAAAAGCAGGTATCATTTCACCTCCAGCTGCATCAGTCCTTCTGGTGAAGCTCCAGAGCGGCTTCTGTTTAAATCTGTTTGGTGTAAGGGGCAGAAAGGTGTTGGATGCATAAACTCTGGGACACTTGCACAGTTTTCCCTTCCTATTTTAACTAGCATGGATGGATATTTAGCCTATATTCGATAGCATGCATTATGACTTCTGAAGAGATCTCACGGCTTGAGTATATTTAGTCGTTATTATGCTTCTCGGTTTGACTCGGCTTTGTCTGATGTTTTTCGGTTAAACTTGACTTGACAGTATAGTAACTATTGGTCTTAACACACCTTCAAAGTAATGGTTTTTTTTTTTCTGGAGATGACATTAGCTTGTTACGGATATCACAATATCTGCTAACGATAACAATAAACTGTAGAAAATAAATGATAAATACATGTTAAAAATGAGAAATGATGTCGCCATTACATCGCTTATTCACCACATATTGGACGTAAAGTTTTGCCAAAGACATTTTTTATTCAACCTGTTGACGTGATGTGAGTCTGATGAGTTTATCGACATGTTTTAAATCTTTGAGCGTCTGTTTTTATGGTTTCATTTCTGGATGGACTGACAGAAGAGACCGTTAACAGTGATTTTAGAGAGCAACAAAAACAAGTGACCAGTATAAACACACTCTTGTCCTGACGGTTAGCCTGCTACCTGCTTCTCTGTACGGCCTGGTGCAGTCTGGCTAAACAATTCACAAGTCGGGCCTATTATCTGGCTGAACGCGGCCGTATGAGTCATGTGTTTACCTGCAGGGGTTTGCACAGCACGAGGCGATCTAAGGGAACGGAAGCTGTTTCATCAGGTTACCCACTGCCTGCGCTCTCCGCCCCAGACAAACAATCTGATTGGAGTCCACTGCATGCTCCAATTAATGGACAAACACTCCACCCCTATCCCAAAAAGGACGGACAGCGTCTGCGTGGTGATACGGATGCCGGTTGTAGTTGGGTAGAAAGAATGTAGTTCATATACTGGTCACGACAAAATCTGTGGATTGCCATGAGTAACCAGGTCATGGTTTCCAAAAGAGACGTCATGTTCTCGTTTTTCCAAATTCCAGCGCTTTGAGAATGAGGAAGACGCCTTTCCCTGTAGTGTGTTATATGGGTATGTGTGCATGTAAATGGTCTGCAAAGCTAAAATTCCTGTGTTCCCTCCAGAGTTTCTCTCCCACACACTCCCCTCTCCATGCCTTAAACAGCTCCATTAGCCTCCTTTGTTTACTTCTGGAACATAGTGACATCACCACGCTAGTGCTCCAACACATTGAACGTGATAGGCTAAGGGGCGGGACATCTCTAAGCGGTCGATCAATCACAACAGAGCCGGCCAGCTAACCAATCAGAGCAGACTGGGCTCTGGTTTCAGACAGAGGGTGAAAAAAGGTGGTGCAGCACAGACAATATGAGAAAAATAAAGAGTTTTTTGAACATTAAAGCATGGAGACACGTCCCAGGAGAGACACTACATACTGATATGAACCTGAAATTAGAATAATATGCCCCTTTAAATTACTCACATCAAGGTATGTGGATTATCGTATGTAAAGGGGTCATGATTTATGGAAACAGACATTGGTGTTGGAATTTTTCGCATGTAATTCTTGCCATTTTGAGCACCACACGCCGAGTGCCATCTGCTTCCATTATAGTGAAGAGAAGGCCGACATGTCTGTGGAAGATTCCTCCAGCACCTCACACCAAAACAATCCGGAAACATAAATACCATAGAGGTGAAAAGAACACTGTCTATTTTTTATCTGGGGGTGAACTGTCCCCCTTCATAGTAATAACGACATGTTATAAGAAGATATCACCCCCCCCCCTCCCTTTGTTGAACTGGTCACAACCTGTAGACATGTGCAGCCTGATGATGAGTCACAACATACAGTGGCCTCATTTGAAGAGGTCAGAAAGGGAGCTTCTGTTTCACGCACATGTATATGATTCAAGGACAACATGCAAACATGGCATTGATAAAGATATGTCACGTGTGTGTGTCCCTGCAAAAACCTCCTCTGCATCCCCCCCTTCACCCTGTCTCACATCTGCAGGAGAAAAACCTCAACCAACCTCTCCAAAGAAGGAGGAGGTAGATGAAGGAGGATGATGAGGAGAAAGGCCCCTGAACCCCCTCATCATGACATGAGCCCATAACAACAGATCAGGAGCAATCCATGTGATCAATAAAACCTCAGCGGCGGCGCGCGAACAAGCGGCTAATCATAATAAATACGGATACATCACTTATCTTATATTATGTATTAAAAGGGGGGGGGGGGGGTACTCACTCGTCTGGGCGCGTGTCCTCGTTCATTTTTTTCTGTTTCACCTCCGGTAATAATAAGCTCCCACCGCGGCAGCACGGCGCGGCGTCTTCATGTTTCCTCGCCCTTCAGTGACAGGAGCGGCAGGAGCGGCGAATCCGGTTCTCCCCCGCTCTCCTCTCGGTTTTTAAATCCCGGTGTGCGTTGTGTGGTGTCAGATCTCCTCCTCTTCCTCTTCCTCCTCCTCTTCCTCTTCCTCCACCACCAACACCTCCTCCTCCTCCTCCTCCTCCTCCTCCTCCTCCTCCTCCTCCTCTTCTTCTCCTTTCACCCCTCAATTACTGGAGCGCATCCGAACAGGCGCGCATCTGATCTCCTCTTCCACCTCCTCCTACGCCTTTTCTTCTTCTTCTTCCTCCTCTTCTTCTTCTTTTTCTTCTTCTTCCTCCTCCTCCTCTTCCTCCTCCTTCTCCGCCGCCTCCCGTTCCTCCTCCCTCGCCGGCCCGGGCTGGAATGCGGTGACCGAAAATGGTGCGCTGGTTTCGGTGAGGATGGCCCCGGACGAGCCCCATCTCCTCCTCATTACTCCATGTTGGATTCAGTGAGCGCAGGCAGAGAGGAGCGAGGAGGAGAAGAGGAAGAGGAGGGGGGGAGAGGGGGGGCTCTGACGTCAGACCCGAAGGACTGCAGAGTCACGTGTATTACCATATAATTATAATAATAATTATAATTATTATAATTATTATTATTATAATTATATAATAAAAAACAAAATACTATACCAAGAATATGAATTAAACAACTAAAAATATAATAACAATTATAATAATAATAACAACAATAAACAAAATAACCATATGCATTAAAGAACAACTAAAAATAGAATAATAATGCTAATAATAATAGTAATAGTAATGATACTAATAAAAATAACTAATACAAATAATAATGATAGTAAAAGTAATAAATAATCATAGTACATACTAATATGAATGATCATAATGATCTACTGTGAATGTCACTATTATAAACATATCATTGAATATATTTTGATTTATTTTCTTAGCAGATTTCTCCAGCTAGACAATAAAACTGAAAAGTCCTTAAAATAGGAACCAGTCAGTAAAAACAACTCTGATTACTTTCGACCTTCTATTAAAGTTATTAAAGGTAATCATTTGATGTTTTTGTTGTCACGTTTATAAAACGCTGTGTTTCAGGGACACCTTGTGGCTGTGGGACGTTACTGCTGCTGCACTTCACATCTGCTCCACATCTGTCCTCACGACAATAATCCTCAGTGTGAGAAGTTTGTTTGAGGAGAAATATAATGGGTGTGACTTTATATTTCTTAGACCTTGTTTAACTATGATTCTGTGTTTTTCTGTGTCTTTATTTGGCCTCACTTTATTTGGACAGTCCAGAGCAGATTCTAGACGTCATGTCCAGTGATTTCAATGTTTTGCTAATAAATATCTACCGAGTTTCAAGTCATTTTCAGTCATGTAAATACTGCTGAAAACAATGTCAGCAGACAAAATGAAGATCCATGTTATATCTTACATGACTCACTCTTAGATTAGATGTACTTTATTAAACCATTCTTGGGAGAACAATTTGTGACAGGAGAAGGTAAACAAGGTATTGCAGAAGAATTAAGAAAGAAATGAAATAGAAAAATAAACAAAAACAGTAAATATATACAATTCAAAAGTGGAAGATACAGTATCTATGGAGTATTTCCATTGACGCCCCAATATAACATACAGAATTGAAGTCAGCTTAAACAATGATAGGCTAACATACACACAGCAAAATGTAAACATGGGATACTACTAACATTATAAGTTGACTTTGAGTATGAAACACTTGACTTGAGGATGGATAGATGCTTTCTAGTTTGTGATATTACCCTTCATCCATACACATATAAATATATATATTATGTCTCACAGTTTCTGTCATCACATAGAACAAAGGGTCTCATTACCAACCTCATAGACATTTTTGGATATTGGGAAATGGTAAAAGAAACATTCAATATATATTTTTATGGTATTGATTAACACAATCTGGATTTGAGTAGGGTTTTTAAAAAAACGTATTTCCAATATTCATACTCTGAGGTTTCATCAAGAGAAATAATGAAAAGCATCGGACTGGTTTAGTGTTCTTAGAATGACTTAAAACTATTAGCAAAGATATTTGCTAAAGTGTCGAAACTGTTTGGTTATCTATTAATGTAAACTTCTGTTGTGGACTTTTATTTTGAAATTCTAATGGAGGGCTGTATCTTTAAGAGGCGGGACATCTGTGTGTCCACTTCTCATTGGATAATTGAAAAACGTTCAGTCATCTGTGGTGTATATAAACACTGTGCTTTTTCTCTGCTCTGTAAAACACTGTGATGACGACAATGTGCTGGAGGCTGTAAGTAGAATAAAGTGAAGACCCTTTAGTACTGATTGTTGTATTTGCACATTTTGTACTTTTAACTTAAAGCAGCTGGCTGAAGTGTACTCGTGATTAAAGTCACTTTGTGTGGACGAAAGTCAAAAACCTGAGCAGGTATAACCATCCACCTGCTGCCCTCTACTTACATTTAAATGATTACTTTTTGATAGGGATAATGCAAAGTAACATTCATCCAATACAGAGCAGGAAAGTGATGTGCTGCTGCTGAGAGTTCATAGCTTATTTTTAACACGTTTTCTAGTTGGACAAACGTCACTGTTGGCAGTTACCCTGTTTCATAGCTCTAAGCGTTTTGTTAGCTGGCTAGTTTACATCAGATCTGGTTTAATATCTGGAATAATTTGATCACGTTGTTAAAATAAAACGATCAGATTTACCTTGAGTTTCCAGTGACAGTAGCCAACGTTTTAATCCTCGAGTATCCCCAAACTCTCCGGCTACAGCTGTGCATCACCTTTAAGTGTCCCCCGTTTCCGTTGAGATTTGAGCTAATGCAGCGGTTTTAGTAAACACCGTGCATGTTTCATCACGTTGGTGAAGATGTTTCTTCATTTGCATTTGTTTTTGCACATTTGTGTTTTTATATTTGCATTGTTTTTAAAACTGCAGCGCGTTTCTCCTAAATGGAAGTGTTTTGGGCCGCTGTATCGCATTATCCCGTCAGCCACCGTACTGTATAGTGCAACCTTTAATTCAACTTGGAAATTCCTTGATTTAGACATCTCGTTTACAATAAGTAATTCATACAAAATCATAAAGCTTCTTCAAAATGAGTCTGCTCAGCTCTTGGATTGAAAAACCAAAATGGAAAATACAAGTAATTATTTGCTGCATTTAGTTCCTCCATGTTTGGCTCCGAAGATGTTTGGAAACACTAAACTATATTTAAAAAAAGATACTACAGTTATTCATACTTTCTTAAAGTTGGGGGACATGAGAGAGACAGATTTAAAGTTCCTATTGAATCAAATAGTGAATGATTTTGGTTCTGTGCAACAGAAGCGTTGGTGCTTACGCTTCACAGACACTAGATGGCGGCGGTGCTCAAAAGTTTAGAAACTTGTGAAAAAAAGTAAATATGCTTTCATTTATATCCCCCAACATTTAAACCTTATTTCTTCATTTATACACTGATTCATCTTATTTATTCAAAATAAGTAAAGTAAACTAACTCAATCCATCCACCAAGAGGAGAAAGCAAAGTTTAATATAGTACTTTTACTCAGGGCCAGATTATCCCACTGTGTGCATGTTTCACGTTGCATAGTTTAAGGTATTTTACTTGATTTATGTACTAAAATGCACAATATAAACCACCCCTCAGGGCCCACAGATATTCCCTGTTATTCAAATGATAAACTACACTATAAACCAGGTGCAGGACTTTTCATTATGTTAAATGTACTTTTACTGTCTGTGTCATTGTGAGTTCCAACTTGTAAAAGGAACAAATATTACCAAAGTAATAGTCTTACTGTTTTTTTTCTCCAACAGTTTTACTTTTCAAGGAGTTTTTTTTTATTCAAAGGTTTTCTAAATATATGTTACTATTATGTCATTTCTGTGGTTACAATCAGTGTTAGTGGGTGTGAAAAGGTCAATGAAAGTGGCAGTACTACAGTGTATAATACTCTCTTACAAGTCAAAGTCCTGCTTTTCAAACCGTAAGAACCATAAAGTAAACCAAAGTACCAAAATTAAAAGCACCCATTATGCAATATGGCTAATTTCAGAATGATGTTGGATTTATTTAAGCATTATTGTATCTGTAAATGAGGGGTTTACTTATATAATAATATAAATCTGCAAATTAGCAAACTAAAGCTGTAAAAAATGGAAGTATAAAGTAGCATTATGTTTTCCAAATTACTAACTAAAGTACAAGTAGCTTACATATTTACCTGAGTACATTGCACCACTGCATGATGACATGAACTCCTACATTATGGGAAATATTTGTCCCCCAATCCAACTCCTCCCAAGGGGGCGCGCATTGGCACTTCTTGTTGTAGAAGGTACGTGGACGCGCAGGGAGTCTCTGCTCCTTTAAGTGAGAAAAGAAACTATTCCCCCCCCACCCCCCCACCCCCCCTCCCCCCTCCACTCACACCCTGGCGGCCTGCAGAGGGAGGAGGAGGAGGAAGCCGCTCCGGAGCTGCGATGGGGATTTGAACGCACCTCCGCACTGAAGACAGCGGGGTCCGCCTCACTTTGTGCCCGGATTTGGATGATCGAATTCGGCCTGCTGACAGAGCTCGTTCGGGGTGGTCAGTTGTTTTCTCCGGAGCTGGAGGCCGGGAGCACTGCAGCGTCTGTGGGGCTGCTGGAGGCGGAGAGTTGCCGTCGGTCGGTTCCGGTGGAGACACCGGAGGACCTGCGCGTTTCTGCGTTTCTCTTCCACGGGATTAAGTGATTAACGCTCCGGTACCGGGGAGTTGGATGTGTGTTGTTCCCCGCAGGAGTCAACTGGAGTCCGGGCGGAGAGACGGGGCCGATGGCTCAACGGGTGCGTAAAATAATCAACTTTTATCAGAAAGATGATGAGTGTTTCCAGAATCAAAATCAGAGGGGAAATGTACAGCTTTACCGCAAAGAGACAGTACTGATATAGAGACTAAATAAACAGCATCAAAACAATCATTTTGACTTCAGCTGCAAAACTAAATACATGGTTTTGTGGAAAACAAGGAACCACTTTTCTTCAAATGTACACAAAACTGATCAAAACAAATTCATATTTAATAAATCAACTCATTTTTGGTAAGATTATTATTATTTTTTAAACATCGGGTGCTTAAAAATCTAGTTTTGAGAGATGATGAGTGTCTTCATTTTGACTTCAGCTGCACAATTGACTGATTAATAAACTCAGTTTGAGGAAAACAAGGAACTACTTTTCTTCAAATGTACACAAAACCAAGCGACCCGAAATCACACTCATTTATAAATGAACTCCAATTTGGAGATATTACTGTTTTATTAAATAAGATGTTTTTCATTTTAATTTCACAAACTAGTAAAGATCCAAACCTCCGTGCGTAAATATCTATCTAACTTTAAAATTGAACTCTTAGTTTAATAGTTTTCCTTTTTAAAAACATTTAATAAGTAATTTGTGTTCATAAAACTCCACACAGCACTTATCTAAAACTAACACTTGATGTGTATAATAATTGAAATGAAACATTAACGGTGCTTATAATAAACTCCTTTACGTTTATTAAGAGAACTAAATGGAGCTGCTTGTGAAAGTTACAAACCTTAAAATAGAGTTTAAAGGATCTGATTATTTAAAATAAACGTTGTTGTAAATTGTAGAAGAAGGTTGTTTGATTTTATTGTGAATTTTAGGCCATTTTTGTTGAGTTATGACAAAAGTTTAAAACTGATCAGAAGATTTAATTCTCAGATATAACTTATATTTGCAAATTTCACTAATCTAGAATTACGTTGAATTTTTCTTTCATTTAAAGTATATTTTATTAGCTTTATGAAGTCATTTAAACCTGATTTGGTGGATTTCTGACACCAGTTTTCACCTAATACGTATTTAGACGATTTGAATGCACGAACTTAGCAGACTTTACTTTATCCCCAAACTAAAATGACTTTTATATCTCCGGTTTGTACCCGAAGTTAGAGGATATTTTATTCGTTTTATAAAGTAATTAAAACATGATTTGGTCGATTTCTGACAAAAAGTTTCGAGTTAAAAAGATTTAATCTTCCAAATAAAATGGAGGAACTTTGCAGACTTTGGGTTTTATATCTCCCGTGTGTGTCTGAAGTTAGAGGATATTTTATAAACTGGATTTAAATTGGTTTCGTTGAGTGTGTTACCGGGTTCAGTCGTTCCGAGGCCGCTTTGCTTCAGCGGCGGAGAATACACACTTTTATTTGTTGTTTGTTTGTTTGTTTGTTTGTTTGTTCGACGGCTCGTTAAATCTGTTCAACGGGAAGTGATGGAGCTCAACACACTTTGATAAAGTTTGCTTAAAGGACTTAAATACTAAACACCTCTTTCTATAGGATCGTTTTTATTCCCACTGACGGCCGTTTACCGAGGTCAAAGTTTAACCTGCGTTTCATTGATTTCTGATCGGAGATCTGTCTAATCTGTCTCATACAAAGAGACGCTTTAATGAGAGCGTGTTAACACTTTTTACAACCTTTATTTTACTGTAGGTTTTAAATATCAGACGTATTATGTAACTTCCTTTTGGTCACAGTGATGACCTGTAGCTGCTCATTAAATGTTAGTCAAAAAAAGGCAACAATAGCAATATTTGTATGAAAGTCATTGGAAATAATTCCGGGTTGCGATCCTTTTTTGTCCTCATTAATACATTAACACAGTCTGGAAGGCATTCAGCAGTTTAAACACAAATATAATATAGAGGTTTATTTGACAGGAATAAAAATAAAATCCTGTTTTTTATTTTGAAATCAAAACCAGTTTTTGTTCAGATGAACTTTTTCCATTTATTAACTATGAGATTAAAGACGTTTTAAGTCGTTTTTTTCAATGAGTCTGAGTTATATTTCGAATTAAATGAAGGTTAATCACCTAAAATGTACACACAAACACGGTGTTTAAAACAACACCTAATAATACGTTGTTTAAACTTTAAATTATAGCTTTTAAAATGTGTTTTTATTTACTACATGTTATATATATAATTGTAATTAAAACATTTAAGACTGAAATAGTTTAGGCATGCTAATTTAAGAACAAATACTATTTTAATTCTGAAATTGAAATTAAATATCATTGTTTTCTGCAGTGAAGTCAAAGTTTATTAGGTATTTAAGAAAATGAAAAAGAGGGGGTGGAAAATATGACTATTATTCAAAATGAATAGTGCAGCACGATATAAAAACTTATCATTTTAACTCAATGTTTGTTTTTTGCATCTTGTTTTAAAGTGTTCGTGTTATTTTGTCCACCCCCCTTTATACACAATTCCCCAAATATGAGCATCATTTTTGTTCAGTGTATTCATTCATGTTTAGGAAAAGATAGCTTTGAATATACTGTTTTACATTTATGATCCCATCTAAAACTACAGCGGTGTACAATCAATACAACTCTTGACCAAATGAACAGGGGTGGACACAATAATAGGAACACCTGTGCACTGCATTCTTATGCGTGCAACACAGTTTTGTTTTGTTCTTCAGAGATGTTTAAATTCCCCTGTGTCTTTGGATGTAAATGTTATTTTGTGCATGTATTAATTTAATATATAAAACTGCAAAAAGTAGAATCACTGTTCTGCTTCGAGGTGGTTTTATTTTGAAAATCCAGCTCAATAAATGCTATCTTTGTATGGGGAGTAAATGTGTGACCAGAAATATACAAAAAGGTTACGAGAAAAGGGTTTTAAAATTCAGAACGGTGGGTTCAAACGTCTTAAACGTATTAGTTTCCCAAAGCATTAAAGTGTTTGTCATATAGGAGAATGTAAACAGGGGGTGGACGAAATAACAGAAACACCTGTTGCCTATTATTGTTTGTGAGAGGCGTGGACTCTTTTTTAAAGTTTTCATTTGATTATAAATTATATTCCTTATATTTTTGCATGTTGGAGGTTTGTTTTTCATAAATGGAAAACACACCCACCTCTTCTTTACATTTCAGCAACAAGGCAATTCAAAGCACTTTACATAAAACATCAAAAGCATTGAGAGAAAAAACAGGTTATTAAAGGACATTGAAATACAATTTAAAACAGCCTTTAAAAATCCAAGAACATAGAAAAAAGTTTAGGTCAGTTTGTCTCGTTTATTATGTCATAACTCAAGGGGTAGTTTGTAATATCTTTAACGTTCTGAGGCGATGTTGAGGGGGGGTCAGTTTGAGGTCAGAATAGACATATTTTTAGAAATATCTAAAGTTACTGATCAGGACGTTTTCCAGGTTATTTTGTAAGACGTTTTTTCTTTCCTTTGCTTATTAATGCACATATATTCTATACACACATTGCATTTCATATTGTATTATTGGGCCTCTTAACCTTTCTGAAAGTGTTTTAGAGTCTGTAGGATTTCTTCGTTTGACCACTTGCTTTGTGGTCAAAATAAGGGGTTGCAAAAAGTGATTGGGACATTAAAAAAAAACCTTTATTGAACTTTTCCAAAGACATCAGAAAAAGGCGACTTCAGGTCAATGTTGATATACTGAAATCAAACTGAGGGGCATTACGAACAGAAAGCAGAAATAAGAATAAATAACAAGTAAAAAAATCGCATGTCAGGAATTAAGGTGCATAAAAATGTGTTTGTTTTTGTTTTGGTCATCAAGAAAAATCAATAAATATTGGAGAAATTTTGATGAAGCGACATTTGTGAACGAGCGTTCCCAGCTTCCCGAGGGAAAATGAGACCTATCATCACAAAAAAAACCATCTTCACCCTGCTTTTAGTCACAGTTAGTTTTATCATTCACGTTTATCTGGGTTTGCCCTTTTCCTGGGGTCAGCGAACACCTCTTAAAGGTCAAAGGTGACCCCTCTCTTATCTGTGTTTCAGTATGAAGACCCGGCCCACAAACCGATAAATACGGGAAACATTTTGAGGAAGCAACATATTTTGCCAACATAGTCATATAGGGTTGCGTCCCCCAGGACCCCCAGTGAAAATCCCACCTATGCATAGGCGTCATTTATACTGGGAACGATGGGAACATGTCCCAAACCCCAAATTTTGTCCCCAGTACTTTGCCTCAGGATCATTTGTTGAAATTGTTCAGAATAGCGTGCACACAGATCTGTTCACTTTGTTTGTGTACATATCTGCGTTCACCTTTTCCTCTGGATCAGCGAACACGTCCTAGAGGTCAAAGGTCACGCCTCTCTTATCTGTGTTTCAGTATGAAGACCTGGCTCACTACGGGCTGGAGGGGTTGGGTGGGATGTATGGAGACCCTCACCATCATCATCACCACGCCGCCCGCTCGCTGCAGGCCGTGCACATGGCCGCTGCTGCAGCCGCCGCCGCCGCCGCCGCCTCTGCTGGTCCGTACCCTCCACACCAGTACTCCCAGTCCACACACACAACCAGCAGCAGCGGCGGCATGGGGGGGGCCGGGGACGCCGCCAAGAGGGACAAAGACGCCATTTATGGGTAAGATGGGTTCACTGACACTGTAAAAAGTACAACAACAACACACAAATCATGATGACACCACGTCTCTTTCAGGAGAGTTTCTTCTTCTGTGAAAGCTTTCAGGGTGTAGCTTCATGTTTGATTTATGTTTGACGTTCAATAGCGGAGCTTTTCCATTCATGACCAACATTATCTGTGATTAAGTGAGTCTGCTGCTTGATCATAATGAGGTCAAAACAGAAAAGTGTGGCTGAACAGTGGTGGAAAAGCATTTACAGCTCCTTCACTTCAGTAAAAGACGCCTCCAAGTTAAAGTCCAGCAGTCATAATATCTTTAGTAAAAGCACAAGTCTTGAAAAGAGTAGAAAGTATGAGCAGCAAGTCTCAAGGACAAAAAGGCTCTTTAAGGACAAGTTATTCTTCTGTGAAAACCTTGATGTAGTTTCATTCCAGGCCGAGCTGAGCCAGACCGACATTATCTGAGTTTGTGTGATGATAATTACTGGATCGCCGGGAGGTCAAAACAGAAATATGCAGCTGAATTTTGGTGGGAAAAAGTGACTTAACTCAATGTACTTATAACATCTCAATCTAAAACTCAAGTAAAGTCTTGAATTTAAGTTTATTTCACTACAAATGTTTGAAAAATACTTCAGTATGAGCAACAAAAGGAAGAGAGCTCATGATGCAGAAGAATGACTCCTGTGTCCTTCATGGGTCTGCTGAGTTCACTGACACTGTAAAAAGTATAACAAAAACACACACTGAGGACAAAAGCTTCTTTAGGGACAGGTTTTTTGATCTGTAAAAACTTTATTTTATCTGTTTGACTTCTCTCTGTTGTGGATGGGCTTCTCCTTTCCAGGCCGAGCTGAGCCAGACCAGCGTTATCTGTGAGTTAGTTTGATGAAGTGAAGCCTGCTGCTAGATCACAAAGAGGTCAAAACTGGAACAATGTGGCTCGAAACTGGTGTCTTTTCAGCTCATAACTTTAAGAGAAGTAACGCCACATCCTACAATCACATATTAACTTGGTGATAGTGAAGTTCTTGTTTGAGCAGCAAGTATCAAAATCAAAAGTACACATTATGCATGGATGATGAGTTCACTGACGCGGTAAAAAGTACGACAAAAACACACGGGTGATGGATGGATGGATGGATAAGTACTTTATTGATCCCAATTTGGGATTGTTTTGTGTTGCAGCAGCTCAAAAAGACAAGGCATTGCTCATAGTCAAATTCAAAGACTAGAAATAAATACATTCAAAATGCCTCAATAGAAATGAAATAGCATTAAATAAGTTAAAACATGTACATGTCGGTGAGGACATGAAGCTCTTTCAGGACAGTTTTCTTCTTGATTTATTTTTATGATAGATTTATTTGTTTGGGAACTGAGCATTTCCCTTCCAGACCAGCGTTATCATGGAGTCAGTGATTAAGAATCTTGATCGCAAAGGTCAAATAAGAAAAATGTCGCTCAAAAGTTTGGTATTTTCAGCGCCTTATCTTTAGTAAACATCCTGCAATCAAAATATTACTGTAGTGAGAAGAAAGAAAGAGCTCCAGATATATAAAGTAACAGTATTCATGATGAATTACAGTCTGAGCTGACCCTTCCTCTTCCTCTTCCTCCTCCTCCTCCTGCAGACATCCTTTATTCCCTCTCCTCGCACTGATTTTTGAAAAATGTGAATTGGCCACGAACACGCCGAGAGAAAGCGGCGTGGCCGGAGGAGACGTCTGCTCCTCGGACTCCTTCAACGAGGACATCGCCGTCTTCTCCAAACAGGTGCAGACACACGCTCTTCATCCTCTTTTAATAAAGAGCAGATCTGCAGGGCTGGCTCAACACTGGGCCCAGGCCAAGATTAGATAAGGGCGGACCATGCTGACCCTACATCCATCCCACTTTTTGTATGTTTTTTTTTCTGGAAGTCCGCTCGCTGCAGCTTCTAAAATCTGCTGAAGCGTGCTGTTTTTTTTGGAAGGCAAATTGAACTGCAGCTACTACAAGCATTGTTTATTAAAATGACTCTTTGAATTGTTTGGCATTTATTTGTTTTGGTCAATCTTTCAGGGATGGTAAATCTGCTGTTAGCAAACGTATGACCACATATTGTTTGTCTTTGTCTAGATCCGATCAGAGAGGCCTTTATTTTCTTCAAACCCAGAACTGGATAATTTGGTGAGTGACTTCGCTGTCAAGATTTTAAATATCTTTGTAAATTAAATGTGTTTATTTTTCTCTTATTTCTTAAATTATTATCACATGTTTTTTTGTAGATGGTCCAGTCGATACAAGTGCTTCGCTTCCACCTCCTGGAGCTGGAGAAGGTCAGACTCGTCTCAGTGACCTTTTACACATAACAAATAACTAGAAATACTTGCTGGAATTCTACCTCAGTACTTGATTATTGACATTAAGTGTACACATATTCAAGCATTTAGGTCCCTTTATTTTAAAAAGTACTTTCTGTTTATTCTTATATTTTACTTCCAGGTCCATGAGCTCTGCGATAACTTCTGCCACCGGTACATCAGCTGTCTGAAAGGGAAGATGCCGATCGATCTGGTGATGGACGACAAAGACGGAAACAAGTCGGACAGCGAGGACTTCCTCCGGTCGTCAGGGAACAACATGGATCAGGTGAGAGGCACTTCCTGGAAACTCAGAAGAATATATTCTGACGCTGACTCCAGTGCAGGAACACAGATCACCTTTTAATAATGAAGTTACAGGAGTTTTGTTTTTCACTGATGCCTAAAAGTCTGGAAACCTTGACAGTTTTTGTAACAACACATTCATGATCGATGTGTTTTTATCCAGGTCTGCGTAACAGTTACAGGTTTTATAACGGATGTTCAGTATTCAGGAGTTAATCAATCGTTCTTTGATTTAACTTTCAGCCAATCTGTACTATAAATTCCATAATTTCAACAGTGACGACATTAAGCAGCAACTTGTATTCTTTGGATTAATAATAATGAGGAAATTGTGCGCGATTGAAAAATACAAATGAAACAGTTTTTGTCAAACTACCGTATATTATTCAAATTGCAGCTGCTGTTGTGGCAGCTCTGCAGGGTTTGTTAAACAAAGATCCCCCTAAAACTTTTTTTAATTGCTCTTTGTTCATCAATGCAACCACAGATCACACATCGACCTTTTCTCCTTCCTCCTCTTGGACCATAATAGTGATTTTCTCAGAGAGACAGACGTTAAGGAGTCAGCTTGTGAAGCTTTTGGCAGCCACTTGTCCGCCTTTAACCCTTTAAACACCAGCAGTGTGAACTCCTGCAGCTTAGTGTCGGGTGACCGGCGGCTCCAGGTTCATTCTCAGGTTGCCTCTGGTCCTCAGGTGTTACTCTTTGTGTTACTGAGTGTGTGATTGGACTAATCACCTGTCAATCAAAGACAGGGGGTGCCACACAGGTGCTTTTTAAAATGGTCAAAAACAAATGAAATCCTTATGATTTACTTTAAATATTTTGCACAGAAGTTCAGTAGATCAGTGTTAAATCAAACTATCGTATTCTTTTAGTTGCCCCTTGCATTTAAGTAATAATAAAGAAAACACACACTCTGCATATCTGCCTGCCTTCCTTCCTCTCTTTGACTCAAAAACAATCGAACACAAGCTTTTAATCAGTGAAACGCTTTGCATTAAAGGGGCTCTCTCATGCTCGTTATCTGATCTGTGTCTCACTGGTTTTCCTCTCTGCAGATTTCATGGAGCAGAGATCACGACGACGCAGCATCGATTCGTTCGGCCGGGACGCCGGGTCCGTCCAGCGGGGGACACACGTCTCACAGCGGAGACAACAGCAGCGAACAAGGTGAGACCCCCGACACACATATACATGCATTAATACATCTTCTGTGTGTTTTACAAATGTATATTAACTCCATGACTGCCAGTGGTGGAAGAAGCTATTTTCAGATCCTCTCAGTATGAAAGAGTTTCTCAGAAAAACTGCCCTGTTTTCAGCTTTGTGAAGATGCATTTTCCAGCTGATCCAAAAGGTTTTTTAAAGACTTCATTTAGCTGAAGAAGTAGGAGAGTTTGTCCTTCAGTTTTATACAAACATTGATGAATAAAACAAGTGGAAATACATGGTTTCTATTGGACAGGAAGGGTAGAGACCTGTAAGAGAAATGTGAAAAATACAGTACTAAGTTCCTCGAATGTGTACAGTTGTGTGTGTGTGTACGTGTGTGTGTGTGTGTGTGTGTGTGTCTGTCTGTGTGTGTGTGTGTGTGTGTGTGTGAGGTGTTTATGAAGGGTGGCTGAGGTTTTCCGACTTGTTGGACTCTTGACGGTGGAGGAAAAAGAGGTTTGAGTTAGAGAGTGATGAAGGCTGACAGACGACCTGAGCGACGAGAGGAGCTGAAAGAAAGAGAGCTTTATGTCCCAGAACACACACACACACACACACACACACACACACACACACACACACACACACACACACACACACACACACACACACACACACACACACACACACACACACACACACACACACACACACTGGGAATAGAAATAACACATCATGCAGTGCACACACGTGTACTAACAGAATTCATATACGTTCACATTTTAGACGGTTTAAACACACAGAGAGAATATACACTTAAACAAACGGACTCTGAAACTCAAATATACTGTACATGTAGAAATACACCACGACTTCCACAAAGTATGTTTCCATGGGCTTTACTTTAAATTGATTCTTCGAAAGCTATAGTCTTCAGTATGACTGTCGGCACATTATAGCATGGAGAGGTTATTCAAATATGGTCCAAAGTAAACCGATCTGATTGGCTGTATGGGAGTAAAAACAACAATGTTCAGATGCAGCAATTAATCAAAAAATGATTGACAAGTCATTTGAAGTCATAAATCAAGTAATTCTTTTCATGTAAAAATGGCAGAAAGTGCTATTTTGAGACACTCTATTACATAGTTTTCTTGCTTTTCTGTAAATATAGTTAGATTTTGCAAAGACAAGACATTTAAACTAGACATTGGGAAACTAGGATTGGCATTTCAGACCAAAAAATGAATCTTATAGCCTGAAGATCCATCAAAGAATAGCTAGCTACAGCTCCAATCCATACCAATAAACAAAGAGACACAACTTAAAATATAAATGTTCCTCACTTTTGAGTTTCATACATTTCAGGTGATTTGTAAACAGAACAAAGTTATTTGATTTCTGGCGGACTCAAAATGAGACATGACGTGACCATTTGATTTTTCTTTTAAATGTTAATATTCATCACCGTTTTCAGATGCCAATTTGAACATTTAGATTTAGATTAACCACATTTTACAGGCAACAATTAATGACCTCATTAATTAGTAGCAATGGTTGGCAACTTTATTGAAACAAAACAGTGTGACAGCCACAGGAGCATTGCCACATACAAACACATAAAGTATAATGATATAAAAACAGAAACGTATGCACTATATGCAGTCAGCCTTTAAACCACACACACACACACACACACACACACACACACACACGCACACACACACACACACACACACACACACACACACACACACACACACACACACACACACACACACACACACGGGGGTGCAGCAGTTCTGACTTCATGCATCTGTTAGCGGCGCCAACCGAAACAAGCCCTGCTGTTTTGTATCTGCTGCACACTTTTACATGTTTACACCGCTGTGTGGGGACCACTGACACATTCACCTGCGAGTCTGACCTTCAACATAAAGCTGCATTTCATAATAAAATAAGTGATAATCAAGCATTTACAATCCAAACACATACTCGCTGTAATAGTGTGATAAACTTCGCTCTTTACTTCAGCCAGAAAAAAGCTTTTCTCTTTCATCTGCCTTTCTGGAAATGTTCCTGGTGTTTTTATGCATTTTCTCTGATTAATGAATCTGTACTGCTGTTCTGGACAATAACATCTGAACACATTTCATATCAAAGACTGTAGTTAATTTGTGAACTTTCAACAACTCTCTGGAGGTTTTGACAGCATGCCAGGGGTGCTCATGGGATCTGTAGTTGTTAAACTCTAATATAATCGTTGTTTTAAGCAAAGGAGCCATTAAAGCTCATTTTCAGGTTCATATTTGTATTCTGTCTCTACTGTGACATGTCTTTGTGCTTCAATGTTGAAAAACCTCTTTATTTTTCTCATTTTGCCCGTTTTCACCCTCTGTCTGAAACCAGAGCCCAGTCTCCTCTGATTGGTTAGCTAGTCTCTGTTTTGATTGGTCAACCTCTTAGAGATGTCCCGCCCCTTAGCCTTCCCTAGGAAAGGGAACACCCCAAAAGGCATAATAGGGCCCCTTTTAAAAACTGACCATCATAAGCTGTGGTAACTTGTGTCTGGAATAATGAAAACTAGAGTGGTTGGATCAATTCAAGCTCCACATTTCTCCTTTTTGGCTAAAGACAAACTGTGTTTGGACGTACCATCAGCCAGATCTCCAGCTGCTTCAGCTCGCACTCTGTCGGCTGCTTTTAAACATCACTTTGCACACAGCCAGCTCCCTCGGTGTTGACCTCGGGCGATGCAGCCAAATGTAGTTAATAAGAGATTTCTTTGACGTTACTGAAAAACCTCAGTTCAGCGGGACTTCAAAATGACATCTGCTGACTCAGAAACTCCGGCCAAACTCCACAGCGTGTTTGGCCGGGGCTCGGTGTTAATTTGCCGTCCCGTAGAACATAAACAGAGAAACATGTCCTCAGCATATAACACCGTCACTCTGAGTCGGCCTTCTGTGTTGCTGAGTGCACACTGAAGAGAGCGGGCGATGCACCTGTGTGGCAGGTTAATACACACAGTGTGTTTCCATTAGCTTTACTTTAATTGATTCTATAAAAAAGGTGTCCAGCTCGACTGTCTGCACATTATAGCATGGAGACCTTATTCAAATATAGTTCAAAATAAACCGATTTGATTGGCTGTACGGGAAGAAGTTTGAGTCAAAGCAATAATATTCAGACTATAGCTGCAGCAATCAATCGAAATATGTTTTAGTCAATCAACAGAAAAATAATTAACTAATTCTAAGTTAATTTTTCATGCAAAAATGGCAGAAAATGCTATTTCTATAACCCAATTATATAGTTTTTTGCTTTTCTGTAAATATAGTTAGGTTTTGTAAAGACAACACATTTAAACTACACATTGGGAAACTAGGATTGTCATTTAAGACCAAGAAATGAATCTTAAATCCTGAAGATTAATCGAAGAAAACTGTTAACTGCAGCTCCAATTAATTCCAATAAAAGGAAAAAATAAGCGACATAACTTCACATCGTTTTACAATGCGCCTGTGTGTCAAGTCAAATGAGGGAGTTTAAGGCCCTAAAATTCAAAATGTGACCTCTAGCGTCAATTGTGGACGTGAAGTAGATGCTAGAGGATATTGAATTCGTACCCAACGCCTGATTCTTCCATTACTGCTGCTATGGACGTATTAGTCGTGTAAATTTCCTTTTGTAACATGCGTAGTTCCTTCTAATAAACTTCTAACGTACGTTCACTTATGCAAGTACATTTTGTGGGAGCGCTAGCCAATAGGACAATAGGAGCCCCAGTGTAACATAGTGATGTCACGGTGTACCAGATAGTAAACAAATGAGTCGAATTCAGGTGTTTCTTTTCTTTCTTTAAATATTTTTAAAAAGAAGGTTTTTAAAAAATGATTGTAATTATAGTAGATTTAAAAAAATGACAGAAATGAACTGTTGTTATTTGGAGGAAAAATATAATAACATTTCTCTGGAATGAATTTTAATAAAAACATTTAAGATTAAAACAAAATTGTAAAATGTCCTGAAAAAAAATGAAATTAATAAGAAATGTAAGAAAATGTTATATTTAAAGGTAAAAAAGTTGAGTAAAGCTGGACCTTTTAGAGAGGAAGGGAGAGTAAAACTCCCTCTGGAGGGAGCACAAGGATTTTAGCCTTTGCAGACCATTTACATGCACTCAAACCTATACTACATATCGTATTAAAACCCCTCCCCTGCTTAATATGTGCCTCCCAAACAGATGAAGGTCTACGGACCAAAACGTTGACATATTTTATTGAAAGTAAATGACTCCTCTCTGACCTCCAAGCCAACTCCCTCGTGCCCCCGCTGCATATTTTTCCAGCCCCAACACTGCATGTATCGCTGCATTCTTCCAGTGTCCAAACGTTGGACCATGAAATGTATTCAGAGCCGGTGCAGCCTCCTCTACGTCTTTAAAATCTCTCAGCAGGACACTTTCATTTTCATCTCAGTCGTCCGTCCCAGTGTTTTTATTCCAGGTGTAACCTCACCCTGAGGTCACGTTTACCGAAGCGTCGGATTGGCTTTCATTCAACTTCCCCCTCCCACTGACGCCAGCCGAGGAGAAATGGTCCAAACTGGAAAATAAAGACTCTCTCCGTCTCCATTTCTCTCCGGCGAGCGATCCACCAACGGTCCACGGATAATAAAGTTTTGCACAAACAGTTCTTAAAAAGTGAAGCGATGGTGGAGGCAGGACTGTGTTTGGTTTGGACTGTACCTGACATGTGCGGAGCAGAGCGACTCATCGGGTTGTCCCGACAGAACAACTGAACCTAACATTTGATGCTTCTTGTCAAACTTTGAGTTTTTTGAAATGCATTCAACCATATCGTGGTGGGAGGAAACATAATCTCAGAGTAGCAGAGAGTAAGGGATGTACTTCAGTTTGTTTTCTTGATTTACAACAACAGAGACTTGTGCATGACGCTAAAGCTGCACTGTCTCATCATGAACCTCTTATTTTCTCAGTGTTTTCCACTAGAACAGTGACATTATATGTATTATATATATACAACATCTCCCTCCTGCAGACATCCTGCACAGACACACAGAGGTGCTGCGGAGGGGATTCAGCTCGCGACTGTATATTGCGGACGATAGGTTGGGACGTGTCACGTGGGCGGGACGTTGCCAGGAGCTCAATGTAAAGCCAGCTCACATTTCCGATATGACGTCATAACCGAAGTAAATCTGGATCAGCTCGTTTGTACCCCCGTTTTTAGAGATGTGGGAAAGGAGGAAATGAGAGAGGGTTTTATTTTCTGACACTTTGTGAGTCTCCTTACACACCGGGGACACATAGTTATGTATAAAAGACAGCAAAAAGTGCATTTTGCATAATAGGGGACCTTTAAAAGCGTACTTCTCTGCCTCCAAGAGTCATTATAGCATGGTTTTATTACCATCCACCTGCTTTTCTTTTATGAATTACCATTTTTGCATCAAGAAATCTAAGCAGAGACGCCAGAAACATCTTGCAAAAATGTTGTGTGTCTACTCGTCAAATTTCTTTTTGACTAAAAATTCTCTTCCTTCTTTTTCTTTGCCCTCAAACGTCCCTCTCCTTTAGTCCACAGGTTGTTGTGAAGCCGAGTTGTCACAAACCATTAGCAGGTTGTGTCGTACCTCTCTCAGCTCTCCGAGGATCGAGAGGAGGAGAGTGTGTGGAGTGTAAATCAGCCTCGGGGAGCTTGCGGTTCCTCCTAATGAGGCTGAGAGCTTGTTTATGGAGTTACGCATCATTTTTATGATTATTTCCACCTTCTCGGGCTCTGCAGCGCTGTGTTCGGGCACAGGGAGGCCCCCGGTCCTCCGCAGACTCGGGGGCCCCGGAGCTCCTGGTGCCGGGGACCGTCGCCCTAACCTTGGCCCGGCACTGTTAAAAACACTGAGGAGAAAATGAGCCTCATTAAACGGGCAGAGAAAGAGCAGTAAAAACACCGGGCTCTAGATTCTTTTTAGTGGCTTTCAGATGAAATGCAGTATTATGTGCCACCATCCAAAAGCTGCGGGGGGATGGGGGGTGGGGGCACATAGGATTACGAAGCAGGGTAAACCCAGACTGCACACAAGTGAGGAAATGTGTGCAGGGAGAGGACACGAGTAAAAGCATGTGTGAGGCGCCTTTTTAATACGCCAAAAAAAGTGCTGAGGGGCTGCTTGTG
This sequence comes from Eleginops maclovinus, assembly GCF_036324505.1. Taxonomy (NCBI): domain Eukaryota; kingdom Metazoa; phylum Chordata; class Actinopteri; order Perciformes; family Eleginopidae; genus Eleginops; species Eleginops maclovinus. Next base: position 2,475,988 of record NC_086353.1, read on the forward strand.
CTTAGATAGTGTTAGATAGCTTGCAATCCCAGGGAAATATACTGAAACAAACCAAGAGTATTCAGATAATGCGCTCTTGGTTGTGATATGTACATTTAGTTGTTCCGCTGGTTATTTAAGTGTAAACAATAGCCTTTAAAATGTTGTCTTTAAGCCAAAAGAGTAACTTTTCTTTGCCTTTTCTAGAGAAAATCTCACGATCTTCCACTATAAAACTGTCTGAAGTTGCTCTTTGAAGCCACATAATGCAGGATTTTCCTTAAAAAACAAACAAACATGTCTGTATACGCAGAGTCCATTCTACTTTCTGCTTGTATTTTATCCTATAGTTTCACTTTGCTGCGAACAGGACGTTTCAGGACTTCAATAGAAACGCAACAAGGTGCAAGATCCTTAGCGCACATTCAAGAAAAGATATGAAAATTGTGCACAGAGCGCTCAATCCTTTATATACTGGGCCTGCCACCTGCTGGTAAACACCATGACCCTTGTTGAGCTGGTGAGGGAGGGCTGAATGTTTTTTTTAACAAACCGCAAGCGACATATCCTGAGCATTTTGCCTCTGAGATTTAGGACTTTGGTCATGTTTAGTATGTTTGAAAGCCTTGATTTCTTGTTGAGGACGTCACAATTCTTCTTCTCTGTGTGGCTCAGGTGACTGCATGGATAACGGCATGGCCTCTCCGAGCACGGGGGATGACGACGACCCCGACAGAGAGCGACTGCACAACAAAAAAAGAGGCATCTTCCCCAAAGTGGCCACAAACATCCTGAGAGCCTGGCTGTTTCAGCACCTGACGGTAAGACCAGCAACCGCTTTCTCAGTCGCTGGGTTTGGCATTTAGCTACTTGATGTGTGAAAGGCTTAAGGCCAGGTCACGTTGAGACATACCTTCAATTGTCTTTGTGTAGATGTGCCGTCATGACTGTCTCCCGAGTATTCTGGATATGTTGGCTACTGTTGGAGCTCATGGAAGTTACAAAGAAGTCGTTGACCCTTTCATAAATAACTGCAATGCAATGTTCCTTTGTTGGGAGTCACCTGAATGACTTGTGCAACCTTGACTGCCATGCACACTTGGGTTGTTTCATCCCGATACAATACATTATATATTCCTTTAAAGCTGAATCAAAGTCAAACTGCAATTAAGGTGTTTCTTTTTCGTCATATATTTACAGTTTGGTACATTTGAGCTCAAATTACATATAACACATTGTTGGACATAACGAACATCAACTTAACTGTGTGTGAATCGTTAAGTTGTTGAAACGTTCCAGGTGTAGAGTCGGGCTCTACGGTCTCGCTAATAAACACTTAATCAGCTCTCGTGGCTGTTCTTGTTTTTGGAGGTTTGAACCCGTGACCTTCCACTTCTGTGTCGACGTTTCTCCCCACTTTGAAGTCGTGTTGACCTTCTCACCCTTCCCTCACCGTCCCGCCCTGCGTCCCACCTGCTCACAACCTGAGGACGCTCTCAGTCCGGGGTCATGACCTTTGTCCTCTGCTGCTGGCCAGGTATTTCACCTGTGGGCTCTTCAGAGGCATTCTGAGTTATGACTTAAAGGAATGTCATTTACAATCAATTTCTGTCTCTTTAGACTTCAGGGTTCAGTCAACTGGTGTCAAATGTTTAGATTGATGGATATTCTTCAAGAAAAACCTGTAACGTCCTGCCTAATTATTCTCTGAAAGTCACCTTCTGAACTTGTCTTCATCACCGGATATGTGTGCTTGAATACATGTACACAGGGGTTTTTGAATGGCGCATTACGGAAAGAGGCAAGTGCTAACAAGTGTTGCTGAGATGAATAAAAGAAAGAAGTGACACAATGAGTTATTTACACGGCAGGGAGGAGGCTGCTCATGAACTGTGCTGCAGCATAACGCCCAGAATCAATCAATGCTCAAACGTCCAACTGTAGAACAACAACAGCGTAGAACTGATTGACCGTGTGCTTTTGTGTTTGTCAGTGCGAAGCTTTTTAAAATAATGCCGTCGTTTGATTTCCTTTACAGCGGAATTCAAGATGAAGCTGAGTGTAAGAGACCTTATTGCCCTTTGCCTCTTTTCTGTCATCTTGCTTTGTTCGGGATGTTTAAGGGCGTCAACCTTTAGGAAACATTTGTCATTCAGATTCTTTGCTTTGTGTTGCGTAATGTCTTTGTACCGCATTGTTTAATGTGAAATCCAGATTTCTTCTTGGGTGGGTAGTTGTGTCTCCCTGCTTTAAATGTTCAAAAAGCTGAAACCAGAGTCCAGTCTGCTCTGATTTGCTAGCTTGTCGTCTCTGTTGTGATTGGTCAACTGCTTAGAGATGTCCCGCCTCTTAACCTATCATGTACCATCTGTTGGAGAGCTAGCCAGTAGAAGTACGAGTGTTACATAGTGATGTCACTATGATCCGGAAGTAAACAAAGGAGTTCAATGGAGGCATTTCAGAAGCTTCCTCTGGAGGGAACACAGGGATGTTAGCCTTAGCAGACCATTTACATGCACCAAAAACCTATATAACACACTACAGGAAAGGGGAAACCCCCAAAAGGAAAATAGGGCCTCTCTGTTTGATTGGGCTGTTTCTTGCACTTGTCAGTGGCTCTTACTTTGTCTGAACAGGGGAAAACAGCCAGTTGAGTTGACTCATTTTCCACTGATATTTTGGCCAAGTACAATTTTATTTAGACTAAACCAAATGCGAGAAAACTGCACTTACTCTTACTAGAATAAGAAACAAGCGATTGCAGCTCCTCCGGTTAATGGTGTTACTGTGAAAGCCCCTGTTGGCCTTGGGTTAAGACAGGGAGTGTCTGAGGGATTAAATCAAGAGTTTTTCCCACAAAGATTTATATTAATATAAGTCTCGTGAATCAGCGAGATGCATAAATCAAATTCCAATATTTCTAATAGTGAGAACCTCTGAAGGGAAATATTATTTTTTACGAGTGTGAAGCTGAAATGAAGCGTCCAGTTAAAGTGGAAGAACCGGCTCGCTGCAATGACTGACTCATGGTTTTGGCTGAGGCCAGCAGAAATACCTCCTCCCCATATTCGTCCCATCTCCACCCGCCCGCCTCCAAACATGGAGAGGCTAAATCGGTCTCAGCTCGTCGGGGGTCGAGAGGCTGCCAGGACAGAGAGTCCTGCAGCAGATGGGAGGGGGAGGAACTGTACCTGAGGAGGGAGGGAGTGGGGAGCTGCAGGAGGTGAAGGTTGCGTGAAGGGCAGCAACAGTATGTTAAATACAGGAATCAAAAACACAGCGGAGAAAATGATGAAGGAATACGGAGGTTTGAGACTCTCCAAGCGGATATTACTAACTGGAAAGTTGCTGCTGTATTTTTATTTATTATTTTTATTCCCTTCAATCAACTTTAATTCAGAACATATCTCTGCACTCCTTAAGTGTGTATTCAATACAAGTGTATGGAAGAAGTTGTAAAAGCGAAAACGGAAATGTGGAAACTGTCCATTACATTCCTTTAATGACTGATGTTTAGACACCGCCATTATTGGCATTTATTTAAATCCAGAGACGGATTCAGCCTCTGTTCGAACAAATATCAGTGAACAAATATCGGTGAACAAATATCAGTGAACAAATATCAGTGAACAAATACTGGTAGCAAATCATCTTTTGTTAAATCATGTCGGGGAAGAGATGAGGAGTTTTGTTTTGAAACTACATTTTGAACCGAGCCATGTTGCTTTTCAAAAACGAAACGGATCACTTTTGAGTTTTAATCCTGCTGCATTTTTAAATCCTTATGTCTCAGGCCTTGCAGTGTGTGTGTGTGTGTGTGTGTGTGTGTGTGTGTGTGTGTGTGTGTGTGTGTGTGTGTGTGTGTGTGTGTGTGTGTGTGTGTGTGTGTGTGTGTGTGTGTGTGTGTGTGTGTGTGTGTGTGTGTGTGTGTGTGTGTGTGTGTGTGTGTGTGTGTGTGTGTGTGTGTGTGTGTGTGTGTGTGTGTGTGTGTGTTCTGGCTTACTCCCACTGAAGTCGTACAAAAACTCCAGCAGCCTCCTCTGAGCCACAGCTCATAAAAGCCGAGCCACAAACCGACATGCTGTTTACACCCCACACACACACACACACACACACACACACACACACCCTTGCGTTTTTACGTTTTTATTTCATGTGAAAGTGCAGAAACCAACAGACAGGCGTCCTCCCTGTTAGTGTAATTAGTGTGTGATACCTCCCTGTCGCTCACAGATGTTCTTTGCCTCCTTAAATGACTCCTCCACCGACCCGAGCGCAAACAGGTGGTGCGAGCTTTGTGCACACTGCCATTTGTTTACAGTCGCCCAACTCATTACAGAGCTGCTTTGGCTTACAAATTACACATGTGACTCCATCAAAACAGCTGGAAAGACTTTGCACGTCCGAGAGAATATTTGCACACAAAAAACCTCCAGTTTCGGTGTGAAGAGACGAGGATTAGAAAACAGAAAGTAATAGAGGTTTGAAAATACATCTCCAGACACTGCAAAGAAACACCGAGTGGAAAACTTGCAGCTGTTTGATTTGTTAACTGAATTTAATTGAAACCTTAATAACCTCTTTAACAAAAGTGAATTATCTCAAAGCTGGTTTATTCATTTAATTAAATACCAATTATTTATTTCTCTGGTTAAATATTATGATTAATTTGGTGAATATTATGCCTACTCTTGTGCATTGCAAAAGCTCCTTATTTATACGAAAAAATATGACCGTCTTTAAAATCTTGAAATCAAACAAATTGAAACCAAGGAAAGTATGAATTCCTTCCTAATAAAATGTTTAAAATGTTACACTGTGAAAAGGTTTCAAAAGGTGAATAATTTAATGATAAATTTGCATCAATTTACATTAAAAAAGCACTTTAACAACATCCAAACAACAGCTGCCTGAAAACCCATCTGTTTCGACTGAACCATGGCAATTACATTCTATACAAAATAAATAAAATAATAATAAAAGGTTAATTTAGGCCTAATGAAAACTAATTCACCAGTATTCCTTGCTTGAAGTGAATATATCTGCCTCCTTTGTTGTTCGGAGTTTGAATCGTTATGGTTTTGTTTAAAATATAACAGAATTATAATAAAAACTTCAGGTCGAACTTCAAAGCGAGCGCCACAATTACAGAGACGGACTTCATTCTGAATAATGGGCCTCCCGAGCCGGGTTGGACAGATGAGTTAGCAGGAAGCCCTGGCGCTGACCCTGCAGCCCCCCTCCACCCTCCAAGCTTCAGGGGTCGGGGGTCACCGGGACACCTCCATCCATCCATCAGCAGCTGTTTACAGCCACAGAGCCGCAGATGTGGGTGACGGCGAGGCCACGGCGACCCGCAGGCAGCAACACGTGTTCGGTCCACTTCAGAACCAGGAGGGCTTACATCAGTAGAGACATTAATGAACGGGGAAGTCTCGCTGTGACACACACACATCATATTACTGAGACGGTGTGTTTTCATGCACCCTTTTTAATGCAAATGCAACTATTTTGAGGCACAATTTCAATTTGCTCAATTAAAAAAACAGCAGAAAAGTGTACAACGGAAAGGACGCTTGGCTGAGGTGGAAAAGTTTATGGTTAGATGAAAGCAGACATCGAACGACACAAATCAGAAATCAAACAGGAATGTCATATCTGGCCCCAGTTTGCTACTCTTCGTATTTCACGCTTGAGGTTCATCTGCTGCACTTTTACGTCATTATGTCTCCTTGTTGCGATCTTTAATTCCAACTGGACACAGGCACCTTTACCTAGTACTTACCAATTCAAAATGCCCACTAGGGAGAGAGGAAGTGCAGTTTGCATCAAGCTGACATGCAATGTTAACTTTGAGAAGAAAATCTAGCCATCTTCACAGTTCTGACTCTTTGGGAAACGATTAGAAAGATCGTATAGTCTGTTAAAAACATACAAGAACACTTCACCAGAGTTATTTAACAGCAGTCAGTGGTACAAATAAGCTTCTTTATTTAACTTATGCAACTTCCTGTCTCAAGTAGCTCACATGCTAACTGGCTGTTAGCATACCAGCTAGCCTGGAGAGATTTTGGATCATTTTGGACTGAAAGCAAAAACTTTTCCTGGCTGCTTAATAGTTGGGTGTAGGTCATCTATAGTGAATGTTATGCAACGCTGCTTGTGTTACGACAGAAAACGTTTGTTTTGTATGTTAGAAGCACCGAATATCTTCCTACATTTCATCAACATAAAGCTAGTTTTAGATTTAAGGCCCTTCCAGAAAAGTCTTTGCTTTTACTGTAGGACATCTGGGACAATTGGTGCCAAACTTGTCTCGGTGACAAAAGGGTTTCTAAAGCTGATATATCCACACTATATTAATTGAGTTTCCCCTAAATGATATTGTGAACATTGCACAGTCTGTCAAATGATAAGTACTTAAAGCAAATCCTCCTGAATGTTTTTCCTGTAAAACTTTAAAATAATAAGAACCAATTCATTTTTTATCTTCCTGAAACAACAAAGTCAGAGGTCGTTATTTTTAAACTTTCCCATGAACCAAATCTCTACCTTTTTTTAAAGATTAAGAGTCCGACCATCAGGACTGCAGTTCGTCTAATCTGAACCTCTCTGTGTTTGGTTAAAAAATAAAGGCCTCTGTGATCAGACGTCCATTTCCCCGCGGTGTGAGGAGGGCTGTTCACCCTGCAGTGAAAACATCATCCATTACCTCTGTGACAGCCCACCACCCCCGGCTCTCTGTGGGGGTCGCCTTTTATTGACCTCTCAACCCCCCAAAAAACACTCACACACACATACACTTACACAAAAAATGACCAGCATGTGGTCCCATACATCACGGAGCGGCCTTTCTTCCCTGACAGCGTAAATGAGCGTCCGTCAGATAATGAAGCGAGGAGGCGAGGCCAATCAGACGACAGATGGGGGGGGAAAAGATTCAAGCTCTCGGAGTGACCCCTGGAAAACAATTTGAGGGAGAAAGACACAGTTCAAACCCACCTTTTCAATATGGAAGTTTAATACGTTATTCTTTTCCATGTTTTCCTGCAATTATCTGCAACTGTTTCCCGTAAAACTCGGATAATTTCTCTTCCTTTAATAGTCATCAATTAAACTTAATTGTACCACAGTAAGCGAGGTCGACAACTCTGGAGTAGTGCTGCCATGTTTGTTACACACACACACACACACACACACACACACACACACACACACACACACACACACACACACACACACACACACACACACACACACACACACTCTTACATAAAATTAAATTAAGCAAGTAAGGCTGACTGGTAGATCTGGACACACACACACACACACACACACACTAAATGAGTAGTAATTACAGCCTCTTAACAGGTTTACTGGGACACTAAACAAAAACACCTCCCCCACACCACAGCGTGAAATAGTGTGTGTCTGAAGGTGTGTAACATGCATTAAGAGTTCCACCCGTGTGTGTGTGTGTGTGTGTGTGTGTGTGTGTGTGTGTGTCCAGATCTACCATTCAGCCTTACTTGCTTAATTAAATAAAATGGAAATGGAAATTAATGGAAAGCTGCAGACATTTTTACAAAACATTGATAAAGAACGTCGATATTGGGCACTGTTTTTTATAATGTTTGCTCTTATTATGCTCATTTTAATTTGTTAGAGAGTTAAAATTGTACTGTAGTCTTTGGACAGGCAGTGATCTTGTGTTTGTGTTTAGTTGCATCTGTTAGCACACCTAGCAGTAGCCTGATGTCTGTCCAAACGTATCACACATTTAAACTGAGCATGAAGAAATGGACCAAAGAAAATGCAAAATCCGTTTACTTCTGTAATGGAGTCGGTCCATCGAGAAAAGCTAGGAATTCTCCAGTAGGAAACGCACCAGATCTTTGTTAAACATTAGTTCAGAAGCTGCAGTGGACGTTGTTTCATTTTGTTTCCTTTGCAATTTGTTGCATTTTGCTTTTTAAGCCAAAAACATTTTGTGCAAATTCAAGAATAGTTTTGTGCTATTTTTTCGGTGCAAATGTGCATAAAAACATAGGAATGAAAATAAAAATGCACGTAATGATGTCACAGTGTCCTGAAGTACACATCACCTCAACAGCGGGAGAGATTAAACCAGGCTTAGCAATAATAACATTTTGGTTTTGTCAAAATAAGTAAGGTAACATGAAATGCTAATTGATAAGAAATTGCTCAAATTAGAAATCTGTACGCGACTAAATGTAAGTCAGTGCTCTTTATTATCTGTAATAATATAATTGACAGGCAGTATGAGGAATGTGTTAACATGGAATTCTAGTTGGTTCTTTGGTGCATAGGAAACATAAATTAGAGCTAAAAGAAAGTCCTGCAACAGAAAGTTAAGAGACATTTCTAAAATAAATATGTGAAAAATGCGTTTTGGAAACGAAACAAGCTGTACCGGTCTGTGCAGGAAATATGTGTCATTACTGCACGCTATGCAGATGAAGTATAGCTTGCACAACGACAATCAAAGTTAACTGACTGCAGACCAGCCGCTGAGCTCGCTGCTAAATGGAATATAATTTGATAATGAGCAGGAGGCTGCAGATTCAAATTAGATGGGGAGGTGGACCGGCCCTGAACCGCGCTCCGTGTGGGATTAAACGTTGATGTTGTTTTTCTGCTGCGTGTGAGCTGCTGGGGGATTTTATTGGGCTTGATGAACAGTAGGATGCTCCCTACCAGGGATGTCTCAAGATACTTTGGTAACAAGTCAACGCATTAAAAAAAGTCTTGATCTGTCTCTCAGCACAGCGCTGTAGTACCTGGTAAAGCAGCTTGGGTCCTTTCAGTCGTAGGGATGATAGAAAATGTGTGTTTGTATGGAGCAAACTACCTATCTGTGCATTCAGGGGCAGATATCTTTCTTTCCTGATCATCATGAACAACACATCTGTGTTGAAACCAGCAGGATGAAAGCAAGTTAGCATTAGATGCTAGCTTTTAGCAGTTGGAGTACATAGGTACCAAAGAGTGATGCAAAGATGACGTATTTTTGTAGGTGAAACAATGCCATCTCAAAGGCTTCCTCTGCAAAAAGCTAATGGGATGTGCCGATGAGCTCTATGACAAACACTTGTTTGGTTCAACATGAAAACCTCAACATATTAACACAACTTCTATGATTTAGGAAGGTAAATGCAATTGGTGGGCTGTAAAGGAACTACAGCACTGTCTGACTTTGTCACCTCGCTAAGCTAATGGCGGCTAATGTTGGGCGTGATAACCGTCTCTTTGAGTCACTTGTTAGCAACCACTGTTTAAATAACACG